>NC_141626.1:10358203-10583203 GCF_047967505.1 Dipteris shenzhenensis
AGAGAGAGAGAGAGAGAGAGAGAGACAGCCCTAAACAATTGTATATCCTCCTCTGAATATTTGAGCTCCAAAGAGTCTTTCGATGAGATCTGTGGCTTAAGTGAGAAAATTTCTTTGAAAATCAACATGCAGTTGTAGGCAACTCTCCACCCACAACTATGCCCATCTTCCTGCTCTACTACTAAATGCTTTTGGAAGTCTAGCGAGTCTTTGTACTGTCCTCTTTTTGTCTGATAGTAGATACCAACTTCTCAATCGACCTGCTCATCATGACATATTAAAAAAACTTAGTGTGTCTATTACATAAGGTACATAATATAGAAGTAACAACAGATTAATAGAATACTTACATTTGCACTGAGCCATGAAAGCCTGCAATCGAGTTAACAAACCAACAATAGTTGTCTTCAAGGTCCCAAACCACCAGACTCCAATGTTCCCTACACGAATAATTAAGAACCATTATTATTTAACACAATGTTTCCAGTATAAGATGAAAATAAAGGTTGCCATGATACTTACATCTCGTGATATGCCATAAATAGGACTCGCATGCCATGTAAATGTAAAGGCTGTAACCATTTACAAACATCGGCTATCGTCTTTCTGCTATCGCTAAGTATAGGAGAAAGGAGGGAATCCAACATATACACACGGTTTTGTACGGCTCTACCAAATCGTGAGATAACTGTACTGCACCAACAAATAAATGAATATTAGCTTATTAGATTTAATCAAAATATTGAATTATTAAGCAAAGAAAAAGTTTGTATCAAACCTGAGAATGGCCATCATAACGTTGTTATTGACCTCAGCTGAAGCTCTAGAGAGGATTGAAATCTCCTCTCCCCCAAATTCAAGATACTGAGGTCTATGTTGAATCATAACCCTAACATTAAAAGAGCTTCCCAATTCTTCCAATGAAGCCATGATTGTAGAGTTGAGGTCTTCTATCCCCTTTGACTCTTTGACGGCATTCATTTCACACTCCTCTGAGCCATTATCTATTTGCCTTGTGGGAGGGTCCATAATGTCGCCCTTAATGATTGCTCGAATGGTACATGTTATAAATGCATAGAGATGCAAATCCATATATGTTGACAGTGTGGTGTCATTTTGTATCTCAAAAATTTGACCAAGTACCAAAAAGCAATTGTAGCCCACCCTCCATCCACAATTATAGATGTGGCTATTCTCTTGGTGTGATACCTGACATGTTATATACTATATTTGTTGTGCCAAGTCACATTGCTGCATTACTGTGTTGATAGCACACCTACTAACTCTCGAGCTAATCTGCACATCAAAACATATAACAATAGTGAATATGTGCATTGCATATCAATCTACATATCAAGAAGTGACAACAAGTGTAGTCTATACTTACTCTAACACAGTGCCATGGACGGATGTCATTGAGTTGGCAAAGAAGCACTTCTTAGCAAAGATGTCCACGACTACCAGACTCCAATATGAGCTGCATTATCAATAAATAATAATTACTGTGTTTGAGACAATTCTAGCAATGCAATAGAAAAAACAAGTAGGGTTTGATGCTTACTTTTCATAATATGCTGTAAAAATAACTCGTGCCTCATTCATAGGAACGTGCTTCAACCACTTGCAAACATCCTCTATGGTTTCTTCTTTGTTGCTAAGCACTTCCGAAATATGAGGATCGAGCATATATGAAACGCTTTGTATATTTTGTGGAAAATTTGCTATAACATTACTATATTAAAAAAAAAGTATTAGCTTCTTGGGTTTAATCAAAATAAGCAAAGTGTAAAGCTAAGGAAAAGGTTGCATCAAACCTGAGGATGGTTGTAATGACTTTGACATTAACCTCTTTCTTAGGATTCAAGAGGATTGAAACCTCTTCTTCACCAAATTCAAAAAAATGAGGTTGTTGTCGAATTAACAACATAGTGGTGAATGAACTTCCAATCTGCTCCAATAGATTCATATTTTCATGACTCATCTTATTGAGAGAGTAGTCTACATCGTATTCTTCTTCACTTGCTATGTCTTCTACATCCTCCTTTTGCTATAAAAATATAAAAAAGTTATGCGATGTACACATCCCAAATAAAGGCTTAAACAAGCAAATAAGGTTTCATACATGCTTTCATTAGAGTGAATCTCTCCTCCTCTTGGAGCAAAAATTTAAAAAGTTATGAGATTTACACATCCCAAATAAAAATAAAGATTTAAATAATCATAGAAGTATAAAGATAGCATGCTTTCATTAGACTCAATCTCTTCTCCTCTTGGAGGAAAATATAAAAAAGTTATGAGATTTACACATCCCAATTAAAGGCTTGAACAAGCATACAAGTATAAAGATAAGGTTTTATACATGTTGCAATGTAGTCATATTTTTAGGTTGTGGTAGCAATTAGACGCTGAATACTCTCAGCCCGAAATGCTAGCAGATCGGCTTCTGTATATGATTCCATTTTGACTGGTAACTCCAAATCAAAAATCTCTCTAAGAAACAACATGCAATTGTAGGCAACTCTCCACCCACAATTGTGCCCATCTTTTTACTCCACTAGCAGACCGTCTTTTGAATTCTACTTAGTCTTGTTGCTCCATGGTTGTTTTGATAGTAGATACTAGCCGATATGTAGCACTGTCCATCATGACATATTAAATATATTAATATAAAATAAGAAAGTAACAAAAATATTAAGAGAATAATTACCTTGGGGAGTAGGATAATAATGGAATGAACTTATCTTTGCAAATTGTTTTGAAGTGAGTCTTTTGACCTCCTTTGCTTCCTTTGCGATCTGATTACAAGCATAAGCCCAATGTTGACCATCAATGGGCTAGAATCTGCAATGAAGGAGGAATTCCTTCTTTGCTTCCTTTAGCATATTCTCACCTTGTGCCTCTTCGCCTTGTTCATGTGGAATATTTTTAAGAGTGTCTTTAAAGAATCGACTGAAGGTTTCCTCGAAATGTGTAGGCCCTGTAAATGTTATTTGATCCAGAAAACTATTTTTGATTGGGCAAAACATTATTGGGTGGACCACATTGCTTGCCACAGGTTTCTTACCATCTCTCAAAGTCTCATATATTTGTAGTGCATAGGATATATCAAGGCTTCGGCTTTTAGTAAAGACAGCTGCAGCTTCCACATCTTTGGCATTCACAAACCACATCCTTTGACCCCAGATATATCCCACATCATCATCTGTAACTACTTCATTAAGATGCAAATTAAGATTTTTGATTGATGTGAGTTCATCCTGATCATCTTCAGCCTCGGGTTCTGAGTCTTCTTCATCTTTCTCTTCTTTTAACCGTTTTTCATCCACATTATCTCTCTCTACAATGGGAGATGCCTTTTTTTACTGCTTGGAACCATGGCTCTTGTAGTATTAGCCTTTTGCATTTCACGTCGTGGTTTGCTAGCAAGAGCTTCTAGCATAACTGTAGTGGATTGACCTTGATCTTCTTCAATTTTTTTTAATTCCTGTGCACTCAAGGCTTGTGTTTCATCATCCTTAGTTACATCCACCATTTCTTGCTCTAGAAGTTTGCGCTCATGTTCTACATGTTTGTGACAGTGTGCGTGTTCTTCTTGTCCCTGCATCGAAGTCTGAGCTTTTTGATCTCCTTCATGTGAAGATCCTTGAATATGAGGAGCATATTGTGCATCCTGAAAGTACTCAAACATTATCTTTGCATGAATCCTTTTTGCCACCACACTAGGAAATTGCTCCCAAGTATATGCAAGAGCCTCCAATGCACTTTGCAGCTCTGGAAACTTTGATGGTTGAGGAGGAGGCATCACAAAGGTCTTTGAGTCTCTCCTTGACACAAAAAAATGAAGACCGCCAACTTCAGGATCTGAACTCTTTGTAAAAATATCCATAAAAGTCTCTTTTAGCTCTATCATTATGCCTACTACAAGGCTTGAAGTCATATCTTTTTTGAAGAAAGTAGCATCCCATGGATCTTCAACATCATTGAACTCCCTTTTTGACATAAGTAGAAAGAGTCTCTTTTCCTTTTGATGAAGAAACCAAGCTCTTCTACCCATGTGATATCGAGTCCACCTACTAAAGCCATTGCCAGGGCTATATTCCTTTCCTTTCAAATTCAAAGTGACATCAGAGACCCATGCTCTGATCTCAGAGTCATTTAGGATAGCCCCCACATTAGTTGATTGCTCCATAATCCTACAAGAAACGATAATGAAGAATTTAGGTACATAGAAGTAAAGTACAATATATAACGCTTGATGCAATAAATGTGGGAAATAGCCCAAAAGGCTTTACAAGGCTTCATATGGCAATAAATGTGGGAAATAGCCTAGAAGTCTTTACAAGGCTTAAATATTTGTACAAATGTAAAAAAATTAGCCAATAAAGCTTTACAATGAAAGAAAATGTCCTCTAGTGATAACGCTTCAATCTTCGTGAAGACATGTTGTCCATCCATTGATTTGCCCTCTAGTCATAAAGCTTCAATCTTCGTGATGACATGTAATCTGTCCATCCATTGATATCTGTGCACTGATACCCAACTGATGCAATCTACCCACTAAAAACTGTTCCACTGATATCCACTTATGCAGCCCACATGATATCCACTTATGCAGCCCACTGATACTCGTTAAATAGTGAATGGTTGGGATGGTCGGGTTTATTACAAGGTGCTTCATATGACAATAAATGTAAAAAATAGCATAGAAGCATTTACAAGGTTTTTTATGACAATAAATGAGCTTAAATATTTATACAAATGCAATAAAAATAACCAATAATCATCAAGCTCCAATATGTCCCCTGACATGTAATATGTCGACTGATATCTGCTCATGCAATCTACCCACTGATAAACTTCTTGGTAAATGGTAAAAGGTCTTATTTAATAGCATGTTATGAGGGTTAAACTGCATGTGAGCAAAGGGACTGACAACGATTAGGAACTAGTTAGAAAAATTTGAGCATGGCTTCGATTGGCAACTTGGAGAATTGTCTCTCCTCTAAGGCAATCTAATCTATGCTAAACTATGCTAAACCAACCGTCGAAGCGAAGAAAAGCAACAAATAATTTCTTTTTCTGTGTTCATTTTAATGTGTTGAGGTTTAAGAGGATTAAATATGCAAAAGAAGGGGTTTTGATGTAGAGGCTAAACCTGCATGTGAGAGAAA
The DNA here is from genome assembly GCF_047967505.1 of Dipteris shenzhenensis. Lineage (NCBI taxonomy): Eukaryota > Viridiplantae > Streptophyta > Polypodiopsida > Gleicheniales > Dipteridaceae > Dipteris > Dipteris shenzhenensis. The sequence goes on from NC_141626.1 coordinate 10,363,375, forward strand.
TGAAGAACAAGTACTAAAGAAAAGTTAACATTTTTCAATTTAAAAGATGAATATATATAAAAATATTATCTCACCTTCAAAACAAACCATAAATTCACTCTTTTATAGTTTTTTAAAAGTATAATATAAAACATGTAAATATATAAAACTCTCTCTTTACTTTCTCTCTCTCTCTCTCGACTCCTAATTCTCTCTATAGCCATAGTCAAGACACCTCATTCTCTCTCTTAATCTCTCTCTCTCCTTGACAACTCTTATGTGTTTCCCTCTCTGTCCTCATCCCACTCATTCTCTCTCTTAATTTATCTCAAGTCTCTCTTTCTCTCCCTCCCATGGCGGCTATGTTTTATGATTCTCTCTCTTTATCTCTCTCTCTCTCCCTAGGATTTGTAATTATTTCTCTCTCTCTTTCTCCATCTCTCTCCTCTCTCTCTCTCTCTCTCTCTCTCTCTCTCTCTCTCAGCCTCTCTACCTCCCTACCTCTATCCTCTTGGCCGCTAGGATTTGTCATTCTTTCCCTCTCTATGTCTCTCTCTCTCTCTAAATTCTCTCTCTTAATCTCTCCCCCGAACAACTGTTTTACAACTCCATCTGACTTGAGAGCAATCATACCTTTTCCTTTTGCTGGACATTTTGCATCATTGCCGACTACTATCATGATGTCATTCCCTACCGGCTATAGAGAGGTATACCAATCCTTCCGATTGGTAATGTGGCGTGATGCACCACTGTTAATGATCCAAGGTTCATCTGCAGGTACATGAACTGCCTCCATGCAAATCTCCTCAATTGTGATGAACAGCTCTATGGGTACTGCCTGCGCACTGTTGCTGGACTCTTTCTTTACTCCGTTCTTCTCATCTGCAATCTTCTTGCGGCACTCATTCTGCTTGTGCCCTGCCTTGTTGCAATAGAAGCACTTGATCTTCTTCTTTCTCTTTTTATCATCAGAAGAAGATGGGTTACTAGAGTCCTTACCCTTTCCTTTCTTTGATCCGGTCCAGAAAGCTGAATCTTCTCCAGTCCTCATCTTTTGACGCATCTTCTCCTCTAGAAGCATCGTGCTGAAATCCTCAAATTTGAGGGGTGGATTTCTGTTATGCGTATTCAGCGCCGTAACAAGACCGTCGTACTTTGGTGGGAGAATTTGTATGTACCTTCGTGCTAGATTCTCGTTGGTAATGGTGATGCCGATTGCAGTCATCTAATCACGCAGATTCTTCACCCCGGTGATGAACTTCTCTACCGCTTCAGACTCAGACAACTTTTCATTCGCAAGTTGAGTCTCCAGATTCTGAATCCGCATTTGATTCGTGGCCTCATACTGATTTTTCAAGACCATCCATGCCTCCTCCGCTATGGTGAGATGTTGAATTAACGCCATGATGGAATCACTAACACTGCAGACAATAGAACACGACACATCTGCATTTCTTCTTGTCCATGCCAGAATCTCATCCGCAGTTGGTACTATCTGTTGTCCTGCATTGGCTGGATTCGGTCTCGAAACCGGCCTCACGTCCACCCCAGTAGCAGTGTCCCAAAGCTCATATGCACTTAGGATGGTCTTCATCTTGAACTTCCAGAGAGGATAGTTAGAGCCATCCAACTTTCCACTTTCGTCGAACAATGGGATTCGCAGTCTTGTGGGCTGAGCCATCTCTCACAATCTGCTCGCAAACATAACACACTACCAAATCTTCTTGCTAGAGTCCAGGCTCTGATACCATGTAAGAAAATAACACAATGTCTGTGCTCAACAGATAACAGGATCTCATACGCAAGAGAGAAAACAAGATAGTATGGAGAACCAAAAATTTGATTATTGTAGAATTGATACAATAGATGAGCTGCCTCCCAACCGTGCGCTCCTGTGAAAGAAGCTTCGATGGCATGCTAGAAATAGTAGAAGATGGAGGCTGAATGCTAAGGAATCCAGGTTGCTGTAGCCAGTGATGAAATGGGCTTCACGGGCTTGCTCTTATATAGCCACCAATCGTAGTCGGTTAGGCTCAATTGGGTGGCCGACCTAGTCTACCCAAAACGATCGACTAAGGGTTGGTCCCAAAATAGGCCACCGACCATACAATAGAATCGGTGTGCAAAATAGAGCAGCTGACCTACGGTCACCGTTTGGCCCACAGCCAGCCGGGATCATCTGAGGCTCAAAATAGGGAGCATTGATATCTAACATTCCCTATCAATCCCGTATGTCACCATCCATGTCCTTTTTGGCTACTCTTGCCATGTGTCCCATCAAAAGATGCTCAAGACTCTTAAAATATTGAGAAATTCAAGAGTCTCCCCACATGGAGCCCATAGGGACCCTCTCTTTTCCATATGTCCACATCCTCCTTATTCCGCATAGGGATTCTAGAAGGATTCCTCTTGACTCCACACTCCTCCACATGCCTCCCACACGCTTGGCATGTGGCCTCTCTTATATTATTGGAACACATGGACATGAGCCCACCTCTTTATATGACTCACTCTTCCTATTTTCTAAAAACCCCATAATATCCCATACACAAATAACTCTCACCCCATACCAAGGTATTTATAATTATTTACAATGATCCATTCCACTCATCCTCTCAATCCCATACAATATCTTAAAAAATAGAAATAAGTGAGAGCCGCTACGCTATCACTTGATACTCAAATTCTTATCAAACATAGAAGAAAACAATACCAATGCCAAATAAAAAATATCAATTTTTGGCATCACATCTTTTCCCCTCCAACAGATTCTCTCTAATGACAGAGAGGGTCTACTAGCCCTTAAGGTGGTCGCACATAGAAGAATTTAAGGTGATACTCATTGGTGTGTCCAAGTATCACCATGCCATCAACATCGTCAAGCTGATAGGTTCCATTCGTAAACTTCTTTTTGACTCGATATGGTCCCTCCCATCGGCCGATAAACTTTTTGTCTATCCACAGGTCCAGACGGCTATCAAATGTCATTACTAAATCTCCTTCTACAGTATCTTTCTTCTTGCGTAATTTGGTGTCAAAATGGGCCTTGCGCCTTTTTTGAGAAGCTTTTAAGTTTTGTAAGGCCTATAATCTGCATTCATCCAAGGCTTCTAGCTGTACCAAGCATTAAGCGTATGCATCCTATCCTTGTTTTCTTGCAACAGTAGTGCGAAGACTATATATCTCCAATTCAATGGGTAAAATGGCTTCTATTCCATACACTCAATAGCTAGCTTGTGTGTGGTTCTATAAGCCCATAAAACTTCTACCAAGTGCCTATCCCAATGCCTTTTCTTGGTGTCTACAAGCTTTCCCATTGAATTGTACAACAATCCATTTGTTTTCTCAGCCAAGCCATTACATTGGGGATAGTATGGCGTGGACATGCTATGATTTATCTTTAGCTTATGCACCACATCTTCAATTAGTTCATTTCTAAAAAAGGTTCCTCCATCAGTGAGAATTTCCAAAGGACAACCAAAGCGAGAACAAATTTGATCAAAGAGAAATTTTGCAATTGTGCTTGCCTTGCTATTGACTGTGGCCTTGGCCTCTGCCCACCAAGTCACATAATCTGTGGCCACCAATAAATAATGCTTGCCTTGAGATGAGTGAGGGAGTGGTCCCACAAATTCCAACCCCCACCTCTCAAATGGTCCATATGCTGGAATAGGCTTCAAGGGCCCAGGAATCAACTACCGCCTTCCAAACTTTGGCATACTTTACAACTTTGACACCATTCATATACATCCTTATGGAGGTGTGGCCAAAAGTAACCTACATTAAGAATTCTCCTAGTTGTGCTCGCTGAAGCAAAATGACTGGAGCATTCATGACACATTTCTAGGATTCTCCTAGTCTCCATGGGATGGACCACCCGATAGAGCACCTTGTCTTTTTCCAATTTATAAAGAATGTCATCAACAATAGTGTAGGGACAAGCCTTTCTTACCAATCTCTGCTTTTGTTGTGGAGGAAACATGCCTTCTTTCACATATTGCTGAACATCTTGCATTTTTGGCCATCGAGTGTCTACCAAAGAAACCACCCCTTGGTCTTGTACTACAATGGCTTGAATAGCTAACTCATCTGCCCTTTGATTTTTTTTTTGTTTATATGAACAAACTTGCAAAAATCAAGTTGACTACATAGTGCCATAGCCTTTTGATTAAGCTCCTTCAAATGAGGACTTCTTGTCTTGTAATGCCCTTGCATTTGCTTTATAATAAGTTGAGAATCTCCTCTTACTTCCAATTCTTTAATTTGACTTTGAAGACAACCCTCCAAACCAAGAATCAAAACATTATACTTAGCTGCATTGTTAGTTGTGATACCTGGAAGCTCTTGTCCTCTTGCCCACACCTCTTGACCTTCAGAATTCATCAAGACTATCCCCTCGGCTCCTTGTTGGCATGAAGGACTAAAAGCCCCATCAAAATACAAGACAAAAGTTGTTGGTGGTGTCTCCCTTTCATCATTAATGTCCTCCTTATATTTCTTTTCTTCTCTTAGATCCTGCCATCCTATGAGCAAATATGCCATAGTGGACGTAGTGGTATTTTCAGTGACAAAAGAGAGACAACTCTTGAAGCTTTGACGACCATTTTGCAAATCTCCCCCCAGGATTAGGCTTGCGAGCTAGATATGCTAATACAGATTGAGAGGTACGGAAGAAAAATGGTCGAGGTAATAAATAGGAGTGAAACTTTCTGACTAAAAACACCAAAGAGAGAGCTTGCTGCTCCATTTCTTCATACCTTGTTTCCACCTCTGTAAGCTATCGGTTGGCATAATAGATGGGTTGCATTCTATCTGCCTCTCCTTTTTGTAGCAATATAGCACAAACTGAATGCAAAGATACACTTGGATTTACATAAAAGTCTTGAGACCAATCAGGGGGCTTCAATATTGGGCCCTTACTCATGGCCTCCTTAAGTTGCTGAAAAGACTTCTGTTGCTCCACACCCCATTGGAAAGAAACTCCTTTTCTTGTCAACAAGTTCATGGGATGCACTATCTCTGTGAAATCATCACAAAAGCGTTGATAATACTTGCTCTTTCCTAGAATTCTACAAACACCAGTGACACTCTCAGGACTTGGCAATGCCATGATTGCTTAAATGTTGTCAGGATCCATTTGCAGGCCTTCTTCAGACACAATATGTCCCAACAAGACTACTTTTGTTTGAGCCAAATGACACTTGCTAGGATTTAGATACCCTTTTGCTTCATCAATCCTAGCTAAGGCCATCTTTAACTTCTCCATGTGATCTATGCATCGATAATAAATGCAAAAATCATCCAAAAACACCCTTATGAACTTTCCCAAGTAAGGCTTGAGCACTTGACTCATGAACCTTTGAAATGTAGTTGGTACATTGGTCAACCCAAAAGGCATCACTCTGTAAGCAAAAACTCCCCAAGGTTGACAAATTATGTTTTCTTTTGATCTTCCTCCCGAGTATGAATTTGAGAGTACCTAGAATACCCGTCACATATAGAATACATCTCATGCCCTGCTACTTGGTCTAGTATTTCATCTTGGAATGGCAAAGGAAAATGATCCCTCTTAGTGCATGCATTCAAAGGACGAAAGTCCACACAAACCCGCCACTTATTTCCTTTCTTTGGTGTGACAACTATAGGAGATATCCATTCTGAATCATCAACAAGTTAGATGAATCCCACCAAGTAATTCTATTACCTCTTTCTTTAGTGCCTCAGCTTGGATCACCCCCAATCGCCTTAAGCGTTGCACAACTGGCTTGCTTTCTAGCTTCAACTCAATCTTATGCTCCACAAGAGAGACTGGTTGAACCTGTGAATAGCTTGTTGCAAAGAGACATGGAAAATCATCTAACATATCCAAGTACTCAAGCTTCTCACTACTTGATAGAGAATCACCAAGAAGCTCTTCATTGCATTGGCGTCGTTTAGTGTGCTCCACATCCTCCACATGCAGTGTCTCTATAGAATCCCGATCAGCACCAAGACAAAGACCAAAGGCCACTCCTTCCACCTCACCCTCTGAGCTAGGCTCCTCGGAGCTACACCCTGTCTCTTCTTCTTCATCGGTTAAGTCAGAGCTCGAACTCTCTGATGTTGAAGACTCTTCCTTGTGACAACTTCCTTTTTGCGACTTTTGATGTTGTAGCGCATCTTCTTATCGTTTCCCTACAAAATCAATTCTCTAGTATCCCACTTTTGAACAGCCTTCACCTTGCATAGCCAAGGCCTTCCCAAAATCAATGGATAGGCACATACATCTAGCTTGGTAGGGATCACCTGAAAAGTAGTCAGCATAGAAATTCCACATACATCTAGTTCTAGATTCTTCACAACTCCCAAGGTCTTTACCCTAGTGTTGTCAGCCAATTTGATGCGATAAGGAGAGGTAGTACTAGAGTATTTTAAATCAGCATCTATCATGGTCTTCTCACTCATGACATTAATCGATGCACCTCCATCAATGTACACATTAGAAATCACTTGACCATCAATGATCACATCAACCGTAGGTACATCATCACCAACATCTATATCTACCTTTTGAACAACAAGAATGGCACTTTTCTTCTTTTTCTTCTTTAACACTCTTGTGCTTGCTAGCTTTCCCCGTTCCTTCCATAGTTTTGGAGACAAAGCAACTAATTAACCAAAGGTGATATGAGCTTCCTTTTCTTTAAGGTCGGACAATAAGTCATAGCTTCCAATGCCTTGTCCTAAAGGAAAGTCTGACTGGCTAATTCTCCTTCTAGATGCCCTCTTTTTCTCAATACGGCATTCCTCTCCTTGATGTTCCTCATCTACTTCTTCCTTGCTTTCCTCTTCTTCTTTTGCTTTACCATGCCCCCGTTTAGCCATCATTACCTCTCTTTTCTCATCCCCTGAAGAAGCTTCTAACAAGGATACTTGTTTTTCTTCTTTCTTTCTCAATCTACGACACTCGGGGCGATAGTGAACTTTTTCATTACATTCATAGCAAGTGACCCCGCTTTTATCTTGAGGCCTATCTTCACTCTTTGGTGCTCTAGGTTGTCATGCATTAACCAAATGCAATTTCAAATCAGCAAACTCTGCCATCAATTGGGAGATATTATGATCTAACTCAGAGCACTTTGGTACCTGAGGAGTGCCCATTACCTCCACCTTAGAAGTTGAAGCTGTTGAAGACACAAAAGAGGATTCGATCTTTAGAGAAGCTTCTTTCTTGGTCACAATGGGAAGTTCCTCCATGTATGTTGTTGGATCTTTACTCATCACTGTTGAGCGAAGAAGAGGCTCTAAAGCCATAACAAATTTGCTCATCTTTAAGTGCTCCATCCCTGAGAGACTTTGAGGGGCCGATGATGTAGATGCCACACCTCACAAAGTTGCCCTTTCATACTTTGTCCATAAAGTTTCATATCAGATTGCCAACGCAGAGACCATCTCACCCTCTCCTTGATAGAACCGGTCCAACTGCAACATCAAAGCATTTGGCAACTCCACTGCCCCAAATCTCTGCTTCATTGCTGCCACTACTTGGTCCCAGTCCTCCTTGGTAGAGTCTAGTAAGGCCTCATGCCAACTCAAGGCTACACCTTCAAGAAAATGAGGCAAAATCTCTGCTCGACGATCCTTCATGGACCATCCAGAAAGCTGGCATCCTTGAAGAAAATCCCAAAGAGAAGACTCCGGGTCTTCCCCTTGCATCCCTCGAAACACTAGAATCTTCACCATGATGAAAAACAAAAAAGAAACACCAAGATCTAACTAATATCCCAAACAAGATCCCATAGAGCCTTAGTATACCAAGACCAACTTATTATGCATAACCACTTGTTGAAAACCTTCCATAATGTGATCCTCAACAAAATCTTTAAAAATAAGTGACTAACCAGCACCATGAAAACAGTGTATACATGCATTCAAGAATCACCCTTCTCACAATTGGAAGTGCACATAACAGCTTCAAGATATTGTACTCTTCATCATTTGCATAGCAAAAGAAGTTGAAAGCATTGAGAATCACCACTCCACTGTTATAGTCAAAAACTACCCAATGACTCAACTCTTCTTCACACCAAGCTGCTAGTGCATGAAAGAATTCCCAATCTATCATTGTCCGTGCTACCAACATTGTCGATTCGCCAACATATTCAAGAGTGCAATCATGAAGGATATGATCATGATGACCGTGCAAATAGCTTGAGCATCACCTTCACAATCTTCAAGTTCTCTTAAATGGGTTGCAATCTCTTCTAACGGAGCTCTTCCAGGCATCTTCTTTATCACATCAAAAATCACATGCCTATACTAGGCATAACATGCAATCAAGTATACCCGAGACCATTTAGTAAGGTGGAATGAATCCAATACCAAACGTACCCGGCGTCTCCACCAAAAGATGTGACATGAAGTTGGGGGTAATAAACTTCACGCACCTCTTCACTTCCTACTGCTTTCGAACTGAGTGATAGAGATATTTATCACTGGGAAAGGGACATTAAAAAAAATCTTTTATACCAAGAGACCACACCATACTTTCCTCCCTTAGATGAGAATGAAGATAGTAACATCCCAAGTGATGTTGTACTCAAGCATAGGGAGAAGGAATGGATCAACGGAGGCCATAATCTTATCAAGCCGGTCTGTGCCAAAGAGAAGAGCGATTCGTTGTTAAAATAAGACCTTGTGGCTCAACATGACATGAACTGATATATATCGAGGAGCTTGAAGGGGCTGATTGGGTCAGATGGGTAGGTTTCGAGGAAACATTGCGCCTCCTTCATAGATACCTTTACACTTAGCTCCTCAAAACACTCTGCAATTCATGTGCCTCCTTCTTATTTTGTCACTATTCCAATCATTCTAATGGCACTCACCATAAAAATGGCACTCTATCAGGATGGCACTCTCCATTAGAATAATTCACAAGCTATTCACACGGTCATCAAGATCATATATCATTTATGTTTGCACTCTTGAATATGTTGGTGAATGGATAGCGCCGGGAAGCACAATGATAGATTGGATTTGATTCATGCATTGGAAGCCTCATGTGTAGAAGAGTTGATTCTTTGGGTGGTTTTTGACTATGACAGTGTAGTGGTGATTCTCAATGCTTTAAACTTCTTTTGCTATGCACATGATGAAGAGTACAATATCTTGAAGCTATTATGTGCACTTCCAATTGTAAGAAGGATGATTCTTGAGTGCATGTATACACAATTTTTTCACGGTGCTGGTTGGTCTCTTATTTTTGAAGATATTTTTGAGGATCACATTGTGGAGGATTTTATATAAGTGGTTATGCATAATAAGTTGGTCTTGGTATACTAAGACACTGTGGGAGCTTGTTTATATCACTTAGGCTATTGTTTGGATCTTGGTGGTTCCTTTTTGTGTTTCGCCATGGTAAAGTTTCCAGTGTTTTGAGGGATCCAAGGGGAAGACTCAAAGTCTGATCTTTGGGATTTCGATCAAGGATGTTGACTTTTTGGATGGTGCATGAAGGATTGGGCAGAGATTTCCCCCAATTTCTTAAAGGTGTAGCATTGAGTTGGCATGAGGCCTTGTTGGACTCTACCAAGGAGGACTGGTACCAAGTTGTCATTAGACACAGAGGCCTATAACTTCTAGTAGAGACATGATACCAAAGATTCAAACACATATAGATATGTGCCTTGACATGAGCTTCGCGGTGATATACAAACAAAGAAGCAGCCAGAAAGTTATGGGCAGTTTACTAGATGGGGGTAAATACTGTCACGAAAATAGACTATCAAACACAAAGACTCATAACTTTTTGTTATAGTATTTGATTCAAGATCTAATGACACAAAGAAACGCTCTTGAAGAGAGCTTCGCGTTGATATAAGTTTCATAAGAAACAAAGAAGCGGCCAGAAAGTTATGGGTGGTTTACTATATGGGGGTAAAAACTATCATGAAAACAAACTATCAAACATAGAGACTCATAACTTTATTGCTATAGTATTTGATTAAAAGTCTAATGACACAAAGACATGTGCCTTGAAGAGATCTTTGTGCTGATATAAGTTTCATCAAAATCGGACTAACGAGCGGAAAGTTATGAGCAAAATACTAATAGGGGGTCAAACTATCATGAAAACTGCCCTCCACCCATGCTAATTTCGGTTGAGTAGGATGCTCCATCCCTCAAGACTCCACCTTCATTAGCGATTCGCCACTCATAGATTTTGACTAAAAGAGAGTAAGTAACTCCCTTGGTGGCTTGAGAAATGGATGGACCATGTGTGTGCAATGGGCGGCTGAATAGAAAGAACTTTTAAGGCTTTGAAAGAAAGAAAAGTGAAGAGAGACTCAAGAGAGGGAATACAAAGTGATCTTCATTGTCAATAGAGTGAGGCTCCACCCCAATGCAACTCAAAATACTACAAACACAAGGGAGAAGAAGAGGTTTCATACGTACAAGAGGGAGCAGAAGCTCCAAGACTACTCATAGAGAGAGAATAAACTAGAGAGAGATGGACTCAAGAGTCTACATAAGAGAGTATCTACAAGAGGGAGAGAAGGCTCATGGAAGAGGCTTAAGAAGACTAGAGCTATAGCAACATGAGGCCTAATGGTGGAGTGATGATGAACAAGTGAGAGGAGGGATCCTTTTATAGAGATTTTGTCACCCTCCTTTACCCATTTATAATTGCTACTTGTAGATTCTTTTCCCCATCAATCACATAAGCCCATATGTCACCATCCATGTCCTTTTTGGCTACGCTTGCCATGTGTCCCATCAAAAGATGCTCAAGACTCTTAAGACATGAACCCACCTCTTTATATAACTCACTCTTCATATTTTCTAAAAACCCATAATATCCCATACATAAATAACTCTCACCCCATACACAGGTATTTATAATTCATACCTATGGTATTTACAATGATCCATTCCACTCATCCTCTCAATCCCATACAATATCTTAGAAAATAGAAATAAGTGAGCCCCTAGGCTATCACTTGATACTCAAAATCTTATCAAACATAGAAGAAAACAATACCAATGCCAAATTAAAAATATCAATTTTTGGCATCACAGTATGTAGGATATAGTTAGCTTTTAGTCCTCATGGGAAGAAGACTCGACTCCAAGGTTAATGGAGGGGTAAAAAGGCTAGTGCCATGTGGCACTATTTCATGCATGCTTCTACGTGGATCTTCATAGGCGGCTTTGTCTTGACTCTTCAAATTCTTGTGAAGGTCTCATCTCTATTGGTGTGGAGCTCCTCCATGAGAGTCGGATCTCTTGACTATTGGTAACTATGAAGAGGTCGCTAAGCACCTATGCCTTGACTGTTTGCTCTCTCCACTCATGTCAGTACCATCTCTCCATCAAGCTGATACATAAGCTTGTGTTTTGAGGTTGATATGTACTTTTGTAGTAGTCATTTGTGCTCTTTGTGAGCCTATGAGTGTGTAAGCCTTTGTGGCTTATTGCTTACAATTGTAAACCTCCACAACAAGCACAGTAGTGATGCGTGGAGGTCTCTAAGTCTTTTTTGTGGGAATAATATAGTTCTTGCAATGGTAGGCTTAAAATTACACTTTTTATAGTTATAAAAGAGAAAAATTAAAAATTTCAAGATGTATATGAGAGTTACAACTTCTCCCTAATTCATATTATGGTAAGAAGGAGTTCAATAGAGACCACATTTCCTTAAAAGTAGTTAGGTTTGGAGAATCAGGAATATTTTGAAAATCCCTCCCTTGCCTTCCCATATTTGATAATGTATTAGAGATTAATTTATGATCAATTATAATGGCTTCAAGTATGAGGTTTCCAATATCTTTTTCCTATTCATCCAAGGAATATGGTATACATTGTTATATGAGAGCTTCAAATATAGGATTGCTAAAGATTAGGGAAACTCTTTTAAATTGATTGAATTACCATAATCCTCAAAAGAGAGTATGATAGGGAGGTATTTATAGGAGTTTCTAAAGTGTTCACTGATTGTTCATATATAGATGATGTTCTCTAAAATGGGTTATTATGAAAAATGAGTAAGTATATGGTTCCATAAATGAGAAATTAAGAAAGAATTTATATTCCTTTGAGAAATATACAAGCATGGTTGGTGTCAAAAGTTATCGCTCTGACTTTTTTGCTCGTAGGTTTTTGCTCGAAAATGTGCACATCCTACTCTTACCTTGCTTTCTGCACTCTGCACTTACATCCTCCAATGCCAGCTTTCAACTCCGCAATGTTTCAAATTCTCTTGCTTCGTTGTCTCTCTCCAAGAACCGTTCTCTTCATTCTTGCTCTCCATAGCTCATTCTTTGTCTTTGAATGCTCTTTGATTTCCCTTTGCAGCCGCTCTTTCAAGTCTAAATTTATCGACATTTCTTGTGCCTTCTCCATTCTTTCTCAAACATACAATGTCTTGTACATTTTTGTAGTTGAATGTTGAGTCGAAATGTATCCCTACATTCCATTGTTCCTGTCACCCACAAACCTCAATAGCGTTGTCGGATTAGAAAATGGACGGCTCGAGTTTCTCAATTGACATTTTGGGTAAATCTATCCGTCGCACCATAAGTCGATATGTTGGGAGCCTACTCTTCTCATGTTTTCCTTTTGCTAAGCATTCACAAGCGAAACCTTTCCTCTTTTTTGTAGCGGTGCATATTTTTCTTCTAAATCAATGTGCAAATGGTGTAGTCACTTCTTTTGAGGTTCTTCAACAACATGGTTCCGTGCAACCAATTCTTGAGGGTTGGTTCTTCATCTTGTCTGTTTTTTATAAAACTCATCTAATCTTTCGTGGTAACCATTTAAATATTTGAAAAAAAATGGATTAGTGATGGCGTGATGGGTTCTTTATGAAAGGCTGCCATCGAAAGAGATGAGGAATCTATATGGAGAGTTTAATGCAGCGTCTTCATAATTATTTGAAAGAACTTTTTTATTCCTCCCTCGACTGACACACCTGTGGTCCTGAATTGATAGATATCAATATTTTATTGCTTTTTTCACATTTAGAAGAGAGATAAAAGAAAAAATAACGAATTTCTTACAAGGCCCCAAAATGAGCTCCCTTTTTTCCTAATAAGTTTATGAAATCCCTTATCTGTAAATTCTTTCTTAATAAAATGTACCCTTTTTCTATACAAATCTATAAAATTTTCCCAAAATTACTTTAAATACTCCCTTGTGTAAATTAACTTTTGTAGAGTGAAGGAATTGAAAATAGCCTTTTGTTGAGCTCACATGATAGGGTTACATATGATGAGTGACCCGCCCCCCCCAATTATCTTATTTGTTTGATTATATCCTAACCATTGTAGCACTAGTTGGTGGATTTGGCCATCCTTGGAGTTTTGCCAAATAGGTGGTAGTGTCCTTGTGGGTATAAGTGGTCCTATTCCTTAATTGAGTCTAATTGGGAGCATATGGAGCTTTATGAGCATGGAGATATCATTTATTGGGATAATTGGTATGTCATGTATAGGGATTATGCTCTTTATTTGACGATTTATAGACCTTATTTATCTTTCTTGAAGATGTTGAATGGGAAACTCGTACCAATTGATTGTCTTTTATAGGTTCTTGAGGGATCCACCTTATAAAATTTTAGTGTACCACGTGCATTCACAAGGAGGGGTATTTTAATTTGACTTTTCAAAAAAATTTAACAGAATTACAATAATAAGAGTGGTTTCTTAATTCAATTTTAGAAAAAAATCACTTAGTCCAGAAGTAAAGAGGGGTGTTTTTATTGGTGGAAAATTTTTAGTTGAAGGGGCTTTTTAATACCCTTTGAATGCACTTGATACATAGGGTGGGTTTCTTATTAGTGCACCCCCCAAGTATAGGTTGGATTTTAGTAGGTATGAGTTATATTTTGTCTAGTTTTCCGATCCTTTTGAGAAAGTGTGGAGAATTATATCTATGTTTGGGTTTGTTTTGGGCTTGCCATTGATCATCTCAAGTAATTGGAATTTTGGTGAGATGGTGGTGAATGGACAAAGTGTTGACCTATCAAACTATGGTGGCCACCATGCTTATAAATTTGGGGGTTTTGGATCACTTGATCTTAGTTATCAATATTCTTATTGTTCCTTTGAATTTTAGATGCAAACTATCTTGGGTTTATGTCGGATTGGTGAGGCAGTTGAGCTTATGTAAATATTAGAGCTTTAATGCCAGGTTGGACATTTAACTACAATTTCCTATTGATTATTTCTTGCAATGGATTTTTGGTTGAACTGACAAATCCTCTATGATCAACCCCTATTATGGAACCTTCTAGTTCATTCAAAGGGTCATTTGTCATTTATGTTTTGGTGCATTTGGGGTCTCATTGTAGCCAGAGGATCTAGCACATTTCAAAGATAGTCACAAAAGAGCACAAATAAACATGATCTACCTTTTTTTATAAAATGAGGATCTCATTGACTGTTGGCTCCCCCCCTCCCTCCCTCCCCCCTCTCTCTCTCTCTCTCTCTCTCTCTCTCTCTCTCTCTCTCTCTCTCTCTCTCTCCCTCCCTCCCTCCCTCCTTCCCTCCCTCCCTCCCTCTCTCTGTCTCTCTGTCTCTCTCTCTCTCTCTCTCTCTCTCTCTCTCTCTCTCTCTCTCTCTCTCTCTCTCTCTCTCTCTCTCTCTCCCCCCCTTGCCCTCTCTCTCTCTCTCTCTCTCTCTCTCTCTCTCTCTCTCTCTCTCTCTCTCTCTTGCTCCCCCCCCTCTCTATCTCCCTTGCTCTCTCTTGCTCCCCCCCCCTCTCTCTCCCTTGCTCTCCCTTGCTCCCTCTCTCTCTCTCTCCCTCTCTCTCTCTCTCTCTCTCTCTCTCTCTCTCTCTCTCTCTCTCTCCCCCCCCCTCTCCCCCTCTCTCCCCCTCTCCCCCTCTCTCCCCCCCTCCCCCCCCTCCTCTTTCTCAGTCTCTCTCTCTCTCTCTCTCTCTCTCTCTCTCTCTCTCTCTCTCCCTCTCTCTCCTCCCCCCTCCTCTCTCTCTCTCTCTCTCTCTCTCTCCCCGTCTATCGATCTATCTATCTCTATCTATGTAGCTCTATCTCCCTCTCTCTTTCTCTCTTATGGGCTTGCTCTATGACAAAAGGATGTAAAATTCATGATTGTTTGTGCATGGAGCTAGGAAAGGTGAGTGACTACTGGAATGGATACACACACACACACACATACACAAAGAATTTAAAATAAATTCCATTGGAAACCCAATAAAATCTAGGACTATAGAGAAACTTCCTTTCTACCCTATATCACATGCATTCGAAGCCTACTTTTCAAACCAATTATCTATCAATATTGTGTAATTAAAACATGCCTTTTTTCTTTACAAATTATAAATATATTATTGATTTAAAATTATCCTTTTATTGAACTGACATGATAGTCACAATTTGTTTTATTCTACATTCCTTGGTGCAAATCTGCAAAAAAGCCTAGTAGGTTGAAGTGTGTCAAATTGGATATTTAGAGTCCTTGTGTTGTAATATGTGTGTACAAAGGTAGATAAAACCATAAGATAAGAATTGAACATCATATGGAGATGACTAGATGGATCAAATAGAATTAAAATTTGATTAGTTGTACTGAATCAAATTTAACTTTTAAAATATATTTTTTATGGATTTAAGACTGTGGTCAAATCAATATTCCCTCCATGGTCTAAGGAGGATCTAGTGTCCTTATGTATATCTTTTCTTAATTTAGTTAACATCTAATGCCTAAACTAGTCTACTAGTAAGATGATAAAGAGTAATGTAGGCTAGAGTAGAGAAAAGGAAAACCAAATGAATGTCAAATAGGGCTCATGTGGATAAGGTCCTCATTTGATATTTTTTTCCTAAACTAGTCTACTCGTAAGACGATAAAGAGAAATGTAGGCTAGAGTAGAGAAAGTACAAACCAAAATAATGTCAAGTAGGGCTCATGTGGACAAGGTACTCATTTGATATTTTTTCCCTCCCTAGTTCCATCTTGTAAGTAGGTAGAGCAATGTAGCTAGAGTGGAGAGAAAAAAACTACAACAACATCAAAGAAGTCCCATATGCATTGGTGCATTAGTAGGGGCTCACCATATATGAACCTCATGCACACATGGGACTTGTATGGAAGTTTTGTGTTTTTTCTTCTCCACCATAGATTACACTATGCTACCCACTTACTAGACTATTAGCTACTCCTTATACTATATATTACACTACTTGGTCTTTATGGATTACACATGGGCCTTGTTTGTAAGTTTTGTCTCATTTTTTCTCTACTATAGATTACACTACTCTACCCACTTACTAGACTATTACCTACTCCACATACTATATATTACACTAATTGGTCTCTATGGATTACAATTCTCCATTTACTTACTAGATGGGAAGTTTTTAAAAAGATGATCTCATTTCTTGGTTTTTTTGTTTATGGAAGTTAATATTAAAGAACAATGTACCTAGAGTTTCTTTTCTTTTACTTTTTGTATTTGACCTTGACTTTTCGATATCAATTAGCCATTCCTTGCTGAACAAGTTTTGAAATCAAAAGAATAACATATGGAATTCAATAAAAGGACACAAAACATAGCTTAATTTGGAAATGATATGAAACTATTTAAGCCGTGAAATTATTTACCAAAGTAGCTTTTTTGGGGTAGTGTATTGTTTGAGTAGTGAAGTTATAATTTGCAATTGAAATCTCCAAGCTGTTAGCTCTAGCTTACAAATAAGGGAAACAATCAAAGCTTACATATCACTGAGTGCTCAATGTCCCAAATTATTATGCTTCTTGGAAATATCACAAGTGGCCTTAACGTGCATATGAGTAAAGGACAATGAAAATAGGTTCCTTGTAAAATAAGCCCTCTTTATCGTTATCTAAACCTAATGTTTATATACATTTATGCACACTAAAGAAAATGGGAAAAAAGGATATGTTAGAAGTAGAATATTCTATTCATTTTTTAAATTAGGAAATCATTATTTGAAATTCCTCTAGCTAGCATTTCTTTATTATACCTTGACTTAGTCTTGGTCTTAAGTTACTTTCAAGGCATAACATATGGACTTTTGTGAATTTAGGAAGTCAAAGAAAACTTCATGGAAGTCATAGGAAACATATTTAAGACATGAAATTATTGTGAAACTACAAAATAAATTATAGTACTATAATGTATTGTTTGAGTATCAAATTGTACATGGCATTTTAAGTTACTGACAAGTTGTCAGCTATAGCTTACAAGAGGCAAAGAGATTTAAAAAAGAGGAGATATTAGGAATAATCACTCTCGAATGGTACACATAACGAAGTGCTGAGTGTCTCCATGTCAATAATCATATGATTTTATTACACATGTTTATAGTGGAAAGAATATTGGTTCCTAATGGAACAAGCTCTCTTTGTCTTCATCTACATGTACTATTTATGTACATATATACACGTTGAAGATGAAGAGAAAGCTTGGTTCCAAACACTCTAAAATAGAATAATATTTTCAAAGAAATTAAGTGTATCCTTTAGAAACTGATATGGACACATCATAAGGTATAAATGAGAGAATTAATTACTATACTGCAAGTGCTTAAACAAAAAAATTCAAGTTTAGCTTCCATGCATCTTAAAATCACCATGGCTTACCATGGTAGCAAGTACTGGTATGGGTTTGGGTCATAAGAGAAGGGGTTTGAGCATTTTTTCTCTTGAGAGTGTTGTGAGTGATGTTTCACAATGGTTTTACTATAGATAGTACAGGCTCTTATGCATTAAATGTGCATTCCACAAGCATGGGATGCTAGGCCATTACCATTAGCCCCCAGCCAATTCTAATCCTCATTTCTCATAAATGGTTTGGGGGACACAAGAGCATTTAAAGTTGAAGGTCATCAAGATTTTACTTGAACAAACAAGTATGACTAGGAGTGAACAAATAACTCTAGCAAGTTGCTGGGAATGCAATATACAAAATCGAAAAGAGGATTCTAGCAATGGATCAAGCACATGGCTAGACTACATTCACATGGTGAGTTTAACATCACATTCATGAGTTTTGATTGGAGTAGATTAGGCCGTTATCATGTCTGTTCCCTCACCTCCATTCCCTCACCCCGTTCAAGATGGTGCCATCATCCATGCATGGGGCCTTTACTATGCACCAAGAGGCACGTTGTGAGAACTTAAGTTAATCCACCCCTTGGAGACCCAAAGTTTGACGAATCACCTCCCTTTCTTCTCTTAATGGAACTTTGATCTTTTGATTATATTAACTTTCGCTTGTTTTCTTCTTAACGAACTTTTGTCGAGTTTCCAAGTCTCTGTTTGATATTAACGCGGTCTTATACGTCCAATCCCGACAAGCAGGAGCTGTACCCTATGCCCACAAGATCCCCTGCACCGAAAGCCCGTCACTAATGCCATCGTCGACCAGCCCCTACACTGCAATACTCCCCCACGTGATCTTAGAGTTGTATCTAAAGACTTCTGTTGCACAACGTTTTTTGCCTGGTAGTTTCACGTCGTAAGTTTCAGCTACCTTCAAATCGGATGCACTAAAATTATAGTCAGCTGTTACAGTACTTTCATAACAGACGTTTATCGTATCTTCGGAGGAAAAAAAAAAGCCTCTCATTGTGTACACGTCCCATAGGTCACACCTGAGTCTTTGTACAAACGCGTTCATCCTACGAACCTCATTTTGAAAAAGACCGATGTGCCCACATTTTCCGAATGCACATCAAGAATCTGCATAAGCCAGCAATACATGCTGGAGGATGTGTGAACTACGGGCAGGTCGACGATTTGCAATCATGTTCTGCGTTTTTGTATTCACCATTCAAGCATATAGACAAGAGTTCATTGGGCAAGCAGAAACAGTGGATGGACGGCTAAGCTGGATCGTATTGGGCAACCTTAGTGTCTCGGAGGCAGGGCTTTATACCAGGCTGTGTAATCGATTCAGTCTCAGTGTTCTCGGCTGGCCTTTCGATTTTTCCAATCTCTCTGATCCCCTGTACAATCATTCCGTGGCGCTGTATATGGCCAGTTTTGTGTCCGATCAGCCCGGTACTCTTTGGATATACAATGCCTCGGCCAAAGCTATTCAAATGCCGCGGCCAGGCGTTGATCAGGCATTCTGTCTCGAATATGTTAAGTCGACGTTCTATTCTTTGAGACTCAACTATTGCGCTGGAGGCCCAAATCAGCAATGGTTTCTTGAAGGTTGCAAGATAGAGGCCGGCGTATTATCGCCCACTGGTGGGGCTTTGTACCTCAAGTCAGAAGCACCACGTGAGAGTCCTTGGGAAGTTACAAGACTCGACCTCAAGCCCGAAACGAAAGCGGAAGATGAAAGCTACAATATGTTCACGTTCATTCCGGTTCCCAACGGAGGTACGACGCTTTCCTCTACGCTTTCCATGAACACGCCATGTCCTGGAAACGGTTACAATCTTGTCTGCAATGGCGCTTTTGGCGATACTGGCGTACCCACTTGGGCAAACATGGTCAAGAGGATCATACTCTCGAAGTAAGTGAAGGGAAACCGTATATTTGTGACTGGTCCGTTGCAATGGGAGCTGTAGTAGTGGTAGACAGTAGCACTTTCCCGTGGGATGGGGGGTAGGATTAAACACACTTGTGATGGGCGTGAACAGGACGGAAGGGAGCTGTAGTAGTGGTAGACAGTAGCACTTTCCGGTGGGATGGGGGGGTAGGATTAAACACACTTGTGATGGGAAAGTAATGATCACTCAATTCATCTCCACCTCTTCTTACACCCCTTACATTCTCTCGTTCCTCTCGTTCCTACTCTTTGGGTCATACGGTTGCGAAGGAAATGACCCTACAGTTACATTGCAGATATCCCCATCATCCCTGGATAGTATTATGTTACCGAGTCAAACAGCAATGCGGAACCCAAGAGGTCCCAGACGTATATCAATGCCCTTCACAGCTTACAGCAACGTGACAAACATCTCTTTCGTCAACGTTGTGACGGCATCCAGCTGCATTCCTACGATAGACAGCATAATGGTAATACACGACTCGGGGTATGCAGGGTCGAGACGTCAGGTGGTTAGCATAGCTGTGGTGATCATGGGGGTTGTCTTGTTTGCCGCAATACTGGGTGTTTTAGGAATTTGCGTAGTGAGGGAGCTGCAGGGAACAGCCATGCGCAGCAAGAAAGTCAAGAGCAGTGAGAGCAATTGTCTGATCTGGAGAGCAGGTCACCGGTGCAAACGTACTCGCTGGAGGAATTGAGGGCTGCGACGGGCAACTTCAAGAACAAAGTGGGGGAAGGGGGATTCGGGGTGGTGTACGGGGCGATGCTACGCGATGGAACTGTGAGAGCCGTGAAGAGAGCATGGGACTCTCAAGTTTTCATAGAGGAGCTTTCGGTGCTTCTACGTTTGCGACATCCTAATCTGGTGAATTTACAAGGGTTTTGCTGCGAAAATGGTAAGGCTCATCTCTTGTTCAAATCTATATTAGATTTGTTTTCTTTTTTTAAACCTTGGGTTTCAAATTTCGAACGTTTTTCGGAGAATTTGAGGTTTTTTTCTTTAAAATATAATTGAATTGCCTAAAATTTTGCAGATTTTACAAAATTGAGAAAATATTTTTTACATGTGAAAATGAAAATGTTGCACATTCATTATATATAGTTTGCAGGTTTTCTGTGAACACTAGTTGCGCATCTTGAAAATTCAAATGCGGGCATCCAACTCAGATGAGCGAACACCCAATCACCTGAGCTCCTCAACTGAATCTCCATGTTTGTTGGCCAAAGACAAGCCGTTTAGTCCTTTCCTTAAGCCTATATAATTATTATGGACTTTAGACTTACAATTCTACTTTCTTGCCTAAAGCTAGCCATCCAAGAGGTGTAGCTTGAGAGAATTTACCCTTCCCTCATAATGGAAAACCATAGACTCTTGCTAGTCAATACCTTTATTACCCATTCTTTTGGTGAAGCCATCATTCTTTGGACCCCAAGGGAAACCATAGGCTCTTGCTAACAAACAATCCATTCAATACATTTATTACCTTAATCTTCTATCTTTTTGGGAAACCATAAATGCCATAGTATTGAATAGTATACTAGGACCCTTATGGCTTAAATCCCAAACATTCATCTCTCTCTCTCTCTCTCTCTCTCTCTCCCCCTCCAATATGGACTTTAATCATCCTGTATAGACCCTCGGTGCTCGAAAAATGCAATGAAGAGCTTTTATCTCTTTGAAATAGGGTGATGTTTTTTACAATGTGCTTTATGTCACCACCCAATCTGTATCTGATGCTTTTTACAATGTAGAAATTCCTTGCCACATATCCCCGCCCACATTGATTTTACTTTGTTTTAATATATGCATATCTTGGTGCAAGTGAGCAATTTTTGGTGTTCGAATTTATTACGAATGGAAGCCTATATGATCGATTGCATAGAAGAGTGGGCGGCCAGGAGACAATATTGAGATGGAGGGAGAGGATGGGAATAGCAGTGGATGTTGCATTGGCACTCGAGTATTTGCATGAGATAGCC
Organism: Dipteris shenzhenensis; assembly: GCF_047967505.1. Lineage (NCBI taxonomy): Eukaryota > Viridiplantae > Streptophyta > Polypodiopsida > Gleicheniales > Dipteridaceae > Dipteris > Dipteris shenzhenensis. Next base: position 10,384,861 of record NC_141626.1, read on the forward strand.
AAACTGACTATTATTCATAGGGACGTCAAGTCGGCCAACATCCTCCTCACTCATGAGAATGCTGGATAGCTTGTAGATTTTGGCTAATCCAAGCTTGGTCCTAGCTAGCCTCACCTCACGTTTACCTCGGTTAAGGGTTCCTTTGGCTACATTGACCCTCACTACTCCTCCACTAGAATCCTCTCCCCTGCTAGTGATGTTTATAGCTATGGTCTTGTCCTTCTCGAGCTACTTACTGGCCGTAAAGCTTTCCAAGGCTCTATCCTTCTTGTTGATTGGTGGAGGGATACCCGTCAGCCCACTGTTAAACAAGTGAATCCCCTCCTTGGCCATGACTTCGACATTGATGAGGCCTAGCTAATTGTAGACATATGCACTCTTTGCTTACAAGAAAACCCAAATGCTCGTCCCTCTTTCCAAAATATTTTAGATCATCTCGACTGCATTTCACCCCGCATTCACACTAGGGGAACATGGCTACATGACAATGATGCCCCACCCATACCTCTACACCTTGCAATGGGAGTAGCAATGCCATTTCATACCAAGCAAACTCCTTGTGTCTCCTGTGTTTAAAGATACACATGGGATCAATGTGATTGGAAAGATAGCTACTAGAGAGTTGTCCCCATGCAATCACTTTCTTTCTACCAATGGAGTTGGCACCATATTAGTTAACACAAATATACAAGGAAAAGCATTCAAGAAAGCGCTTTAGGTTGAATTCACACTCGTGTGTAATTTATTATTTCATAAATACCCGTCGTCATCTAGGATTGTACGTGTTGAACCCATGAGGGTTATGGAGGGGTTATGCTATGCAAGAAAGAGATGGGTTCATGAAGCTTTGCTTATCCTTTTAAGTATAAATGATTATTAGAAAATAAATCTACAAATAAATGTTTTTTTTAAAGTATAAATGTACAAATAAATGGTTATTTGTACATGTTGAACCCATGAGGGTTATGCTATGCAAGAAAGAGTTGGGTTCGTTTAATTGATTATTAGGAAAAGGAAAAGTATCTCTACTCACATTCATTAACAAAAAATGCTATGATTTACCTAGGAGCACGCACCCCCCCTCCCCTCTCCCCCAACACCCCGCTTTGGAGAAGCAACAATTACATGTTGTTCTCTTCCTAACTCATAGAAAAAATACAAAGGAGAAAGAAACCTTGGTGCATCCCCCCACCCCTCACTCCTCTTGGGTTCGAAGAAGATAACTTAAAGAATTTTGAGACTTTGACTAGGTTTGTTGCATGTACTATTTTGCATATTGTGGGAGATAATGCACTTTCTCTTTGGCTCTAAAATTAGGGTTCTAAATTTTATTTCATTTGAGATATTCATACTATATTTTTGCGGGGGAGTCACTTAGTGTAATATGTCTATATCACATGCATTCAAGGCATGTTTTCTAAATCCCTATGTAACCTATTTTTAGCATTTCCTCAACTATGAGAGATTTAGAATATAAGATATTTGCATGGTGTGTGTTATTTAAATCTAGCATCATGTGTGTTATTTAAATCTACACACGTGAAAGAGAGGTACAATTTGCAATAATGGGCACTCAATGGGCAACATGAACGTTTAAGCCCTAGTGATCTAGTGCTGAAAGACTAATAGAAACAAAGAGTATACAAGACAAACCATGTATACCAAAAGTAAGGGAAACAAATAGCAAACAAGATAAAGCATGTGTGCCATACACACCAAGTTTCAGGACTAACGAAGTGAACAAAGTAACTTAAAAGATGCAAAGAACTCATTCAAACCAAAACGAACAACATTTATAGAGCTTCTTCATTAAAAATTGGGAGCTTTTATAAATGATAGATATCCTTCAAAATGTTACAAAAACCATAGGTAAGGATTTTCAAGCTAGACAAATTCTTTATAATCAAGTTGACAAAATATTTGATGACAATATATAGCAGTTATTTCTTACCAAATACACACATCTAGAGGTTTTCCATGTCAAAGTTTGAAAACTTTTATGAATTATATATATCCCAAACTTATTAGTTGCTTCCATGTTTGTCATTAGAAGAATTGAAAAACACCATGGTGCTTTACCGCATTCATAGAAGGCCTTTCCATAGAAGGTTGCATGTACTATTATTGGCTTATGACTCATATGTACCTTAGCCTCTTCTTTATTTTGGTTTCATCATTGCAACAAAAGATGAATTAAAATGATTTGCCTTCTATTACAATTAACTACTTCACAAGGCTTAGAGTAGGGTCCATCCCTTCAATGACCCGCATATGCCAACTCTCTATTACAACGAAATGCCTTGAGTAGTTGCCTTGCCTCATGAGGTGTAAGCCTCTTCGATGGATTTTTTGCCATCATCTTATGATTAACATGTGTGGATAAGGCACACAAAAGTGCATCATGAGACATGACAATACCTAGAGTAAAACAAAAAACTGGATATCTCAACATTTTAGTGATAATCCAACCAAGGGGAAACACATCAGATTGTGGACTGTATCTCCCTTGTTTTGCAAAAACTTATAACTTGTGTGTAAGGGCTAGTTTTTTCGAGCATGGTCTTGCTCATGATGATGAGTCCATCACACCCATTCTTCATCACTCTACTTGAGTTGATGATATCCTTATTTACAACAACAAGGATAGACAAGCACACATTAAGCATGTAAAGCAAGTGCTGGAAATTTTGAGGATGCATCAACTTTATGCAAAAGCCAACAAATTCACTTTTATGGCAAAGGAGCTTGAGTATCCAGGGCATATTGCAAGTAGACATGGCTTTCGGGTGGATCCCACAAAGGTAAAATGCATCAAAGATTGGCCATAACAATAAAATCCCACCTAGTTGAGAGGATTTTTATGTCTTGCTTCCTTCTACAGGAGCTTTATTTGCAAATTTGCCAAGAGGGTAGCTCCTCTTACTACCCTCTTGAAGAAGGATGATTTTTAGTGGTCAAAGGAAGCACAACGTAGCTTTTTTTTGCGTCCTTTCATTGTGGAGGTAGATGCCAATGGCAAAGGATTGGGGACTGTTTTGAGGCAGGAACATGGGGTAATAGCCTTTGAAAGTAGGAAGTTTGATGCCAAAGAACTCAGTTTCCATGTTTATGATCAGGAGATGCTGGCTATCTTACATGCTTTCAAGAAATGGCACCACTATCTATATGGAAGTAAAATTAAGGCGAAATTTGATCATAGGACCCATAGAATCCTCAAAGCATGAAGGCTCACCACAATCTATCAACATGACATAATCTAGAGATGGAGCATGTCTCTGTGGAGGTCGTGAGACTCTAGTAGAACGTCTCAACACTTGCTCACCATGAGCATCTTGCTGTCCCAACTAATTTTCCTGCATAACCTGAGGTTGTCCACCCAGATGTGGCTCTCCCACCTCACAATCTATGGGCTGTCCATGCCCTGCATCATGTGGAATAGCTTGTGCATGCCTCTCATATGGTGGTTGTCCATCCTCTTGAAACACCACTCTACATATCTCAACAGTCTTTTCTGGCTTCTTTTGCATGTTGTCCTCATTAAAGATAATATCATGGCTGCGTACTATCTTCCTGGCCTCTGGATCCCACAATCAGTATCCCATCTCGCTTGAATCACCATATCCAAGAAAAATGCACTTCCTTGACTTTGGATCAAGCTTGCTGCATTTTTCCTTAGGGATATGAACATAAGCTTCACAGCCAAATACACAAAGATGCCCATAAGATGGTGGCTTGCCTGACCAAACCTCTTCTGGCTCTTTCCCATCTAGTGCCTTGCTAGGCGATCTATTGATAAGATGTACTACTTTCTTGATAGACTCAGCCCAAAATCCATGAGGTAGACCGGCATTAGAAAGCATGCTTATATTCCTTTCTCGAATAGTTCTATTCATCTTCTCAGCAACCTCATTCTGAGAATGATTCTTAGGAGTAGTCAACTCCCGCTTGATGCCACGTAGCTCACAAAAATTCTTAAATGCATGAGAGGTATACTCTCCTCCATTATCAGTGCACAAGCATTTGAGCTTCTTGCCCGACTGATTTTCAGCAAATGCTAAGAACTTTTGAAATGCATCAAAGACATCACTCTTCTTCTGAAGAGGATAGACCCACACTTTTCGTGTAGCATCATCAATGAAAGAAGCAAAGTAAGAAGCACCACCCAATGAGACAGTAGGCATAGGTCCACACACATCACTATGACCCACTCCAATGGTTCAAGCCTCTTCTTGCCCAAAGATTTTTTATGTGAAGACCGTGTTTGCTTCCCATACATGCAATGCTCACACATGCTAAAATCTAAAAAATTAAACATGGGAACATACTGCAAACCAGAAAGTATCTTCATTCCTGTCATGCTCATGTGTCCCAACCGACGATGCCACAAAGAGACGGATGGCTGCTCGGTCACATTAATTGCATTATCTCTTATGCCCTCCTTATGCCTGACACATGCATTGATTACAACGTTCCATGCTTGGAGCCTCTAGCAATCACAAGTGACTCTTTGCTAATTTTCCATGTATTGTTGCCAAAAAACACATGATAGCCATCATCATGAAGCTGTCCTGTACTTATCAAGCTCTTTTTCAAATTTGGAACATGCCTAACATTCTTGAGTATAACTGTAGAACCATTCGGAAGAGACAAGTGGATATCTCCCACTCCAATAATGTCACATGAATAATCATTTCCAAGTCTCATGGTTCCTTTCCTTCCTGCATCATAAATGGTAAACCACTCCCTATGTGGAGTGACAAGATGCTCCTGAGTCTAGTATCCAATTCTGTGACAATGCATCATCACTAGTCACAAGAAAAGCATGCTCAAACATAGAGACATAAAGAATGTCACCCTCATCACTATTGTTACTTATGGCATTCACTTCCTCTATATTGACTGTGGATTTCTCTTCCTTCTTGGACTGCACATTAGCTTTTCCTTTGACTTTATTGTTCTTCCATTTGTAGCAATCCTTTTTTAAATGGCCTTTCTTCCCATAATAGAAGCATTCTAAATCCTTTTTGGCATGGGATTTTCCTCTAGATTTGCTCCTAGACTTGCTTGTATGTCTATCGTGGTATTTCCCCCTAGAATATGACCTCCCTCTCACATTGAGAACACTTGAACTTTTAGTTCCAGCATTGTTCTTTCTATTTACCTCCTCAGTGAGAAGGCTACTCTCAACATCACTGGTTGTCAGGCCTCCTACATGGGCTAAATTGCTTATAGCAGTCCTAAAAGTGTCCCAACCAATAAGAACATTGCCTTAACTGAGTCATTAAAGGCAATTTTCTGAGCTGAAGGTTGACTGAAAATTGTGTTAAACTCATTTAAATGGCTAGACATTGAAGTCTCTTCTTCCATGTGAAGATCTATGAGTTTCTTCAGCTAATACACTTGACAAGCAGCACTCTGCTTCTCATAAAGATCATGCAACTTTGTCCACACACCATAGGCACCACCTACAATATCTTTCACATTGAAATACATCGAATTTGAAAGTGTGAGCATGATCATGGAGCATGCAAGCTCATCCAATTCCTTCCACTCTTCATCATCTTCCCAATCCTCTGGCTTTATGTCTTTGTGTTTTATAGGCTTTACTTGCTTATTCTGCACCAGAACATTGTAGATTTGCTCCTTCCAATAGGAGAAGTTTGTGCCATCCAACTTCTCAATGTTAAACAATGCATTCTCTGATGCCGAGGCCATCACAATGGATGACAGAACAACCAGGATACACTACACAATGTACCAAACTCAAGCCCAAAAAATATCAATTGCATTGATAACAGCCACAGTCACTCATAAATACATGTTTTGCTGTGACCTCAAGGCATCCCAAAACTAGCCAATAGCTTTTGCACGGTAGCTCTGATGCAAAAATTGTAAACAGAAGAAATGTAGCTTGTAGAAAACTCTACAACTTCTCAGTTTATAGCAAGTCCAAAATCGTTACATATTTCCTTATATCTACTATTGGAAGCCACCACCTGCAAACTTTCATTGCTGTAATAATAGTCTGCAATAGTTTTGGCCTGTCTTGAATTGTCAATATCTTCCTAGCTGTAACTCGGTTGCCTTTGCTATAAACACAAAGTTGTAGAGAACCAATAGAACTACAAACTTTTAGTTTACTGCAAGTCAAAATTCATTATGGATTTTTTGATATTCGCTGCTGAAAGTAGGCCCCTGCTCACTTTTTCTAGCTACTGTCAAACTGTCAAAACTGTAAATCATGGGCATACCGGGCATCATAACTTTTTCTCTAAATCTCAGATTGAAACTCTTTCAAAAACAATATTGTAGATTGTCTAAAAAACTAAAACTTCTTAGTTCAACTTAGAAGACAATTCCTCATGGATTCTCTGATATTGACTTCTGAAAACAGCCACCTACTTACTTTTTACTACTGTCACAAGATTGCAAACTGCCAATCACCAACTTTTCCTGAAGCATTTGAGGCATAAACTCCAATGAAATAGCCCAACAATTCTGAAAATTGTTGTCCAAAAAATTCCCTTAGTTTGAAGAGTATTGCACTCACAAAAATAATCCCTTTTTGAGATACAAGACAGCTTCAGAAAAACACTGCTCACTTATGCTCACTTTCTCAGCTAAACAAAGGCTCAAAATGCATCAATTGTAAGCAATAACTTTCAACCAACCTTTGGCTTGATATGCATCAACTTGAAGGCATAAACCGAACTGAAATCTGAATGTACTAGCCGCCTTTGATCAGCTGGAGTCCACCACAAGCAAAAGACGTTTTTTGCTTTTGGGCCCCAAAAAAGCGACTTCCAGTGGCTAGAATTGTAGAGCAACAGGTCGTTTTGGACCGTGGATCAATAATATTCCTTCTCCCCCTCTCAAACAAGGCAATAGATTATTGAAACAATTGAGGCAACCTAATATATATGGCTGAAACAGTAAAAACGAGCTAGTATATGTCAAAATACAGCTCCCAGGGACAGCCCACGGGCAGTAGGAGACTCCACGCAACAAGTTCGGGCTCTTGGCACAGCAACACCGCAATGCTATAGTCTCCTTGTTGGCTTCGCTCCCTGATACCAGTTAATGGAGAGGAGGTCTTATAAGAAAGCAACAAAGAAAAGGAGAACACCGAAAATTGTGGGTGCTAACTCACCCAGATTAAGGTAAGCTCTTATTATGTATGTATGGTACAAAGGGGTATCATACTAGGCCATTGTCCTTTACCCCAACAATATCTTGGATTATGCCACAATAATCATCCATGGCTCCATTGGCTCCCTCAAACTAGCAATAACGCCGCAATCTTGGGAGTTTCTCTTATCATCAATCCGTTGTGTTCAAAAATGCTTGCCCTCACACCATATAGCATTGAACATAGTACACTACACCAAGACAAAATCAATTAAATAAGGAATCTAAATTATTGAAAGCTCCTAACTCCAAAGTCATGGGAGAGAGCTATCCACATCAACAAGAAACTCAGAAATATATACAAGTGACTCTTCTACCAACCAACCCTTGGCCATGCTACCTTCAGATCTTGCATTTTGTCTCACGAAACCCTTCAAGGTCTTCATGAAGCGCTCAAAGAAGAACAACCATCGTGCATGTACAGTACTGCATATACCAATCTTATCCACCAAATGCACTATGAGATGTAGTTGGCTTGTCAGAATACAACGTGGAAATGTCTCCTCCACTAAACAAACCACCTCCACTGACAAAAGTCAAGCATTCTCAAGCGTGGTGGGATCTATTTCCTTTGAGCTCACATACCTACAAAGGAAAAAGTATGCAATATTAGCAATATGAACACCTTGCATCCTGTAAAGTACCTCACAAGGTTGCCCATCTTGTAAATACAATATTCACATTTTGTATCATATAAAGTACCTCACAAGCTCGCCCATCTTGTAAATACAATCCTTCACATCCTTCGATGCACTATGAGAAATGCTAGTAGGTAGTATGAACTGAACACATGAGGAATGGTTGATTAGTTGCTTCTAATTCACTCACAAATGTGGAAGGAAAAGATTTTATGCACATAAAATACTTACTTGGAGTATCTTGTGCCAATCATGAGATTTCAAGCCATATAATTGCTCTACACGTCTTTTCTTGCTCTTTGTGAAGGCCCCCTTCAAACACCTCATGCATCTAGTGGGAGTATGAATTGTAGTGATAGCTCGCTTCACCACCACCATCTCTAGCTTTGATAACCTCCATGGTGCATGAGGTAAAAAGACATGTCCATTTGGCCTCTCTTGTGGCCAAGCTTCATGCATCCTCCCTATGGTGCGTAGATCCTCCCTTATGCCTGCAGAATCTCATGTCCCATTTAAATGTTCCCAAATGGTAGACGCCACATTCTTGAAGATATGCATGAGATCAAGTAGGTGATTGATCTTGAGGTGGGACCAATATGGTAAACGATAAAAGATGGAGTATCTAAACAAAAGCTGGTGTTAGTAGCGAGCAATCTTTATTTTCAGCCAATATAGCACACAATAGTTACAAACCCTTACCGGCTCATGCCAAGTGGTGGAGGAGTCATGGATCCATCCCAAATTCTCATCCGATCTCCCGTAGTGAGTGATTGTGGGGGGACTTCATTCCAAGGGGTGACATATCTAGGATGATTAGGTAGGAGAAATTGATGGTGATTCTCATAGATGACCTTATTCAATGCGTCTGCCCCCATGAGGCAACTAGCGAAGGACCACAAACACGACATGCATGGTAACCCGATGTAGTGAGACCTGAACAATAGATGCAATTAAGAGTTCAAGGTGGGTTTAGGGTGCCACATCGATTGCCTGCCCATAATTAAAAGTACAATGCTTACCTGAACACTTGCCATAGCCTGGGAAGTCATGCATCGTCCACATCAAGACTGCTTTGTAGTTGAAGTCTCATGATGAGGGAGGCCTGCTCACATCATGCACCTTGATACCTCTCCAAAGTATCTCTAGCTCATCAATCAAAGGCTCCAAATAAACATCAGGATTTTTGACTTTATGTTTCTCTGGAATTAGAAGGGATAACATAACATGTCCTTTCTCAATCGCCATAGTGGGTGGAAGATTATAATTCACCAATATCACTGGCCATACACTGTAAGAGGTGCTTTTGAGACCAAATGGGTTCACACCATCCATACCCAATGCAAGTCTCAAGCTCCTACATTCTTCCTTGAAGCTTGGCCATGTGTCTTCAATATGCTTCCACACAAGAGTGTCTGCGGGAGTTGTCCACTTGCCATCAGTTGATCGATGGGAGGAATGCCATGACATGAGCTCTGCAATTGATTTGCATATCAACATATGTTGGATGCGATGGATTATGGGAAAATGTTGTAGAACCTTACGAGGCACATCTAAAGTTTTGAGATCTGCTCTATATCTTGCCTCTCCACAAGTAGGACACTCTCTTGTATCCTTATGTTGTCCATGAAACAGGACGCAATCATTGATGCATGCATGGATGCACTTGTAATCTAATCCTCTAAGAGAGGTCACATGTTGCCTTGCCATATCTCCTGAGGTCGGTAATTTATTCTCCCTTGGAAGCATTTTAGACAATAGCCTACACGTGAAGACCATAAATGAGAAAAAGCATTCAGGTAATTGACCCACTAGCATAATTCACCATATTTGCAAAATAGACTTTAAAGCTTACTTGAGTAATGCATTCAAACTTGCATTGCTCTAGTCTGCAAGTTTGGTAACTCAAGGGAGGCGCGTAGAATAGAGAATGTGCACCCCTCAAACAGTGGAGTCGATGCTGCGTGGTAAAAAGATCGTCTTGCTCCATGCTATCATCCCTACCTAAGGATTGATGGATATATAAATCCCGCACCATATCATCAAACACGTCCTCCTCCATGGCCTCATGAGGTAATGGCAGAGGGCTACTATCACCATTACTCCATGCATCTGTAACGGTCCCTCCTGAAGATTCCACCTCATATCGGTGACGCTTTGCCTCCTCGCGATGAGCATAGGGCAACATATGCGGGTGTGGAACTGCATCCTGTATCAAATTAAAACGGGATCATAACTCAAGCACATGAACACCCATATGTATCTCAATCAACCTTAACTCTTTAACACTTACCATGTTTACGGTTCCATCCCATTCTCCATACTTTGAGACATGATTAAGTGTAATTTTGCATGCACGATACATGTTTCCTCGACATCGATCACACATACATGTATTTGAATTTTTGCTCCAACCACATTTTGCAATCGTGGATACAGATGGATTCATCCTCACTGGAGCTACTTGTTGAAGATGAAGACATCCTACATGTAAACAACCCAAAAAATTTGTTCTTGGATGAGTTTGTAAATGTCAAAACTCTGTGGAGTGTCTAAAAGCGCGTCTAACACCGTGTCTGTACTATGGAGCGTGTCTATAGGTGCATCTAAAACTTACTTTAGATGCATTGATAGATGTGCAAGTAGACGAGCTTTTTGACATACAAATCGATGCAAAGATAGATGTGCTTTTAGATGCGCAAACTGCGAGCTGATTTTTGAACCTACTTTTAACATCGCGCGGCTTCCTTTCCTATTAACAGACTCAGCTCCGAGCATCGACACTTATCTCCAAGCACCCACACTCATCTCCAGGCTTACACAATCATCCCCAAGCATACAAGAGAAGAGGGTGAACAAGGAGAAGAAGAAAGAGAAGCAGAGGGTGAACAAAGAAGAGAAGAAAGAGAAGCAACTTTGAAGAAGGACAAGAAGCTTCCGTACCTCTATCCAAGGTAAGTCTCTTGATGGTTGATCTTCTTTGGAAGTTGCTCTCTTTGGATTCATCCTTTGTCGTATGTAGGTCAAACGGATGTTTTTTGTACTAGTGTGGTCAGGCGCTATTAACTAGAAATGAATTTGAGGCATGATGCTAGACACGAGGCATGGCGACGCTCGAGGGCCATAGAAGAAAAGGGAACATGAGGGAAGAAGCATTAACATAGGTGGGGAAAAAGGATTAAGAGGGGTGGGAATGAAGAGCTTCCATTTTCCTTAAAATACCTCTCAAAGCTTTTCTCTTCAGCTTCAATAGCACCCTCCAATTTTAGACTGCTCAATTTGGGGGTAACAGTGATATCTGCTTCTAAGATGAACCATTGAATATGGTTAAGTGCTAGAAAGTTTCATTATTATCTCAGTTATCTTTGGTCTTTTGGATGTTTGACCATTGGAAGTGATATGAGGCATTTTTTAGTCTTATCTTTGGAGCATTGTCCTACAGTTTGATAGTTTTGGTGAATACTTATAATGCATTTATGATTTGAATATGCTTGAATGCTATTTTTTGAAGAAATAGACACTGTATTTCCTTTATGCTAAGAGTTTGGGGTATCTAACTATCTCTCCAACCAATTATACTTGTGGAGAAGAAGACTTCTTTGTAAGGGACTAGACACTGCCACATTAGTGGTAAGACCTTCCCAATATGCCTTCATATTGTTCCTCTAACATTGATTATGTATCTCAGAGGAAAGCATTCCCAAAGAAGCCTAGAATGAGACTAAATCCCTCTAATGGTGAATATTTCATCAAGGTGAACACCAAGAAAAAGATATGTGTCTTCTATGGAGTACCCAATCATACTACGGAGTATTGCCACCTAAAAAAGTTTTCTCTACAACTGCTCTTCAAGAGAAGCCCAAGAAGAGGAGAGGAATGAATCCTTAGAGAACTAAGCATTTCATATGAAGAAGAGCTGCATCAACAACAAAGAAAATCTTGCTGAAAGAAAGACTCCATCAACAAATAAAGAATCAAACTTTGTGGTAGAAGATAAAGACTATGCCTTTTGAGCACTTTGTCATTTGAATTTTATTTATCATCACTTGGTCAAATTTTGAGGTTCTCTGCCTGGAATAGTACTCCAAAAAGAATGTTATGTGTTTTGTCTTTTGTAAATCACCTCTGGTGGTCACCATATGATGTAGGCCATGTGATATATGTTTACCCCCATGGTACCTCTTGCAGACATGAGAAACTAGGTCCACACAAAGGCCTAAGATTCATCCTTGTACATGCAAGGGAGATAATCATTTTGGGGGGGTCTATTCCATTTTTGTAAACCTTGACCCTTGGGTACCTTTGCTAGCATGAGATCCTAGCCATAGATTTATCCTTAACCACCATGAGATGGCATGAGAAACTATGTGACTAGATGTATCCTTGACATAGCAAGAGGCAAACCCTTGAGGGGGGGTATGTTGGGATATATGTAATCAACGGCTTGCTAGGTGCATGTGTGCATCCAAAGTAGCAGACATATGGTTGTGTTTGTGTGTGTAGAAGAGGCACACTTAGTGCCATAGGCCATGATACAAGTGATGATGTAATGCAAAGGCCCCCACATTGGGTGGTGCCTATGATTGTGGAGTTCCTATGATTTAGGAGTTACCTCCGTTGATGTAGGAGAGGTGCCATTGATTTAGGCCACCCTCTCTCCATTTCTATAAAAGAGGTACTTCCCTCTCACAATGAATAGAACACCCATTTGAATATCTCATGTGTTCTCACTCACCTCCATGATGAAGCTCTCCTCTCTCCCCAAGTTCCAATAGAACTTTGTAGTAGAGAGTATGATTTGCATTGGATTTTATGTATCCCAGATTAGCAAAATACTTGTCGATTCTGTTGTACTAACTTCTAGGGGCTTGCTTTAAGCCGTATATAATATCAATCCTTGGAAGAATTTCCTAACATATGCCCTATGATTGATGCCTAGCATTGAGGGAGATGGCAAACCTGATTCTCTTTTCCTGGTTCAACATAACCTGCTGGTTGTTGCATGTAGACTTCCTCATCTAGGTAACCATTGAGAAAAGAATTCTTGACGTTGAGCTGGTATACATTCCACTTGTTGAGTGTCACTAGTGATATTAAGAACCATGTGGAATCCTTCTTTGCTACTGGAGCATAAGTCTCATAAGCTTCCATTTCTTCATTCATAGCAGTATGTCATTCTGGTTTATCAACTGTGTCTTTGAAGTACATTGCTCTTGAGTAGCCATGATGGTAGTCATAAGAGCATAATTGGTGGTTTCAACATGAATTTCTTCTGAGTTGGTGTGGCTCTGCTTGGGGTGCTTCTGGCAATTCTTGCTCTTCTCCATCAATCTTTTCTATAGATGAGTGTGTAATCGACGTGTCTATCTCTTGTGGATTTGAGGTTTTCCATTCTGATTCCTCATCAAAGATTACATCTTTGGAGATAATGACCTTGCGGTTGATAGGATCATACATGCTTCGCTTTCTTCACTTCAACCATGATGCATTTGCGTGACTTCGCATCCAATTTCCTATGATGGTCGTCATGTATGTGGGCATATGCTATGCAACAACCAAAATATGCGGAGATGCCCAATGCATGGCTTGTGTCTTCATAAGGTGTCATACCCTGAATCAGTTCAGTTGGAAGCTGATTAAGCAAGTAGTTTGTAGTGGCTACTATTGCTTCTGCCCAATACTAATTTAGAAGATTCTTCTCACTGAGCATTTGTGTTGCACTGTTTGCTAAAGTATCACTCTTTCTTTCAGTTCTTGCATTCTGCTGAAAAGTATCTGCACATGTGAATTCTCTATGAATGTCGTGACTTCTGGAAAAGTTTATGAATGCTAAAGACATGTATTCACCACCTTTGCTTGATCTCATGACTTTGATCTTTCTACCTATCTAGTTTTCTACCATGGCTTTGAATTCTTAAAATCAGGAAAACACTTTAGATTTCTCTTTCAAAAAGTAGACCCAACAATATCTGATGTAGTCATCGATGAAAGTCAAATAGTAAAGTGAAGCATTGATGTTGTGGGTCTGGGCATAACCCTATACATCCATATGTATAATATTAAGAATACCTCGTGCTTGGTAAGTGCTTCTGTAGAAGTTGGTTCGCTTTTGTTTACCGAAGCAGCATGCTTCGCAAACTTTTTCAAGAAATTGTAGCTTTGTAATTCCAATTGCCATATTCTGATTTTTTAGCCCTATTAAGCTTTGAAATTGACGTCTATATCTCTTGTGCAATTTTGTTGAAAGTGGCATCTGTTGCAGTTGAGCTGACATTGCATGCAAATCTGGTACTGTGGCTAGCATTTTGAACAAGCATCCTTCATTGACTACTTTTCCTACTATTTGATATCCTTTGGATTTTTGTCTCTGATTATACATTCATCTCCATCAAAGATGACTCGGTAGTTGTGTTCCGTCATTTGACCAATTAACAAGAGGTTCTTGCTGAGTTCAGAACATAGAGTACATCTTTCACTAACCTTTTTGTACTAGTAAATTTGTTCATAGTGATAATGCCTTTCCCTTGAATTGGATCCCTTACTTGGTCCTCTTGAGATACTTCTAGGCCTAAAGGACACCCCATATTGGGCCCCACCCTTGAGTACTTCTTTAGCCAAGTGGATGGCATCTAAGGCCACCATTCCTACCTATTCTACAGTGCCTCTTCCAAGCCCCACCTTGTGTCACCATGATGTAGCCACTCTTGTGTGTATATGCTATCAACATGGTAGTCTAAATCCTACCTTGCCATCCATGGTTCAATCTCCCTTTGCTCTCCTCATTTGAGGGATCACAAGTGGGGAGCTGACCAACCATATTCCAAAACCTTCTCTCACCGACCCATTTTGACTTGATCCCAATCCATCGATGAAGATTCTCCAGTAGCTCCCATGTTGTAGCCCTCTAGAACACTCTGCCAATGTCATAGTCTTTCTCTGGCTTTTTAACTAGTGGCTCCTAGATCCTCCAGGTCCAATTCCACTTTTGCACACCAATCAACAATCAAGTACACAGGTCCCATCCTTGGAAACACCTAGTGGCACCACTATCTTCTGTGTTAAATTACATGATGCAGCGGAACAGAAACTGAACAAAGAATAGAGAGTACATAGCAAATTGGAGACGAACAAAATTTTCCTTCAATACTGATATAGTACAGATGATGGCTCCGTCCACCCGTGCACTCCCATAGTGGAGCTTAGATGGCGATCTAGACAAATACTAGGTGAAGAGCTACTAGTTGGAAGATCTCTACTGGAAGATCTGATTTGGTACAATGGATTGGGGAGGTTGCCTCTTTATAGCTATGAGGGCGGTAGTTGAATCAACGTAGTCGGTGGAACCGACCAGTCAACCTAGTCGGTGAAGCTGAACCTAGTCAGTGGAATCAACTAGTTATCCATGGAATATTCATGAAATATTCCCTATACTATTGCTAGCAAGGGGCTCTCACCCCTGAACCCCCACCAAGGGGGCCAGCGTCACTGGCCCCCCTGGAACCCCCATCTAGGAGCCAATTGGCCCCTAGGCCCTAGCAAGAATAAGGGGTTCCCACACAATCACCTTTCTACCATCAATGGTCTCATTGATAGACCTCATCTGACATGCAAGTCAGGATCCATCCAGTGTCCTGGGCTCACACATGGCTTCTCCTCATATGGGGGCCTTACAACTTGAGCACCTTGGACCACTGGTGGTTACCAAGAGGGTGGGGCATTGAGCATATCTAACATTCATTCACAAATTATCGGCATCCTCCAACCATCCTCCTCACGATCGGTGAATATCCTAAAGTCCTCCAAGCACAAAGCCCTTAGGGTTTGTTCTAACCACCCTCCATCTAGCTAAGTTTGCAATAGCCAAACATACTTGAGACATTATATCCTAGGCATAAATCCATATTACCACAACCATCAAGATCCAATTGTGGTTATGTATTGTTGTCTCCCTCTAACTCATAGTCATCATCTGACCCTAAGGCCTCAGGTCCTATCGAAGAATCCCCTCCCTTTAGTAACACCAACCAAGCACCTAGATGACTCGAAGCAGTATTCATCACCTTCACAAAGGATCATGACTCCTATTTTGACCAATCTTCAATGTATTTGACATTCTAATAGTCACACCAGGGTCCACATATCTAATCTAATAGCACACAGAGTGGCCACCAAGAAATGTTCCACTCTCACTACTTGAGCTGACTCGTCTGACTCTGAGCCATCACCCTTCTTCTTCCTTAATCTTCTCTTTGCAACACTTCACAAATTTCTTGGCTCATTGTAGTAGATACACTTCCTCTCTTTCTTCCTCTTTTTCATATTGTCGTCATTTGGATAGGCATTTTCATCGTCAAATTTAGGCTTGCCTTTACCAAGCTTATGCTTGCCCTTGCCTTTGCTCCTGTCATTGGTGGATGTGAGGACCCTACCATCCTTATCCATACTGTTGTACTTCTTCTCCCGAGCTTCTTGCTGCAACAATAATGGAACCAGGTCCTCAGAATTCATCGATATTTCCTTATGCCCTGTAGTCATTGTAGTCATAAAACTACTATAACTCTGGGGGAGCATCTCGGAAATAGCCTTGCCATCCTGGTCGATCTTTTTCTTTGACCAACTGTCACCAGGTGATCCCGCACCACCTTCAGCTTGGTGATGTGTTCCTGTACCGATTCCCCTTCATCCATCCTCATGCCGTATAGGTCTACCTCGAGGTCCAAAATTCTTGCCGTACAGGTCTACCTCAAGATCCAAAATTCTTGCCTCATTGTTGAGCTCATACATATCCCGCAGTGTCATCCAAGCCTCAAAAGAAGTGTTTGCCATCTAGAATTGAGGCAGCACCATATCTGCCATCATTCCCACAATGATAGCCAAGGTTTCCACATCCTAGATCTACCACAATGATAGACAAGGTTTCCACATCTCAAATCTACCACAATGATAGCCAAGGTTTCCACATCCTAGATCCACTGTCATTCCCAAAATGATAGCCAAGGTTTTTGCATCCTTGGTCTACCATGCTCTCACGAATATAGTGCCCCCTACTAAGGATGGTGTCGTTGTAGTAGTTATGGTGGCCTAAGGAAACTCCATCCCCATCACTCCCACAACACTAAGTGGCTTCGAACCTTAATTTTCCACAAGGGTAATTGGTATTGTCAAGCTTGCCTTTCTCACCAAGATCTGGGTTATGATATCCATAGGCCATGATAGTGCAATGAAAGAGGAAAAGGGCTGAGTCTAATACAACTATTTGAACCTTAGCCTCCCACCTACATACAATCCTTTAGTTGCTTGCCTGAGAGCTTGAGCCTCCCCTTGGGTACAATCCTTCAGACACTGAGGTTAATTCCTTTGAGCAATGAAGGTGGGGGAGCTACAAACTAAAATCAAAGAAAGTTCTTACCTAGGCTAGCTTTTAGGACATCAAGGTGGAAGAGATCCTTTGGACAGAGAGTCTAGTAAACTTAGTGGAGCACATGAGATGAGAGGCCTAGAGGTGCCATACATATAGTAGGAGAAACGTTTTAGTATTGTATCTTGTCCAGTTGTGGATGGAAGAAAATGTATAAGAATTATTTTTTTATTGTCTTTGAGCACAATCTATTTGCTAGATTGCACATACATGAATGGTTGGGAAGAACACACATGGTTATGAATCTTGATTCCATAGTGCAACGCTTTAGCATGTAAATTCTTGGGCTAGTCTATTGGTATTTTGTTGTGGGATACCCTCTAGTGGGATTTCATTTTCTAACATGTAGGTACCCTAAAAACTTCATGGTATTGCATAATGTCCTATTGAATACATATAGAAAGTATGGTTGAGTTTGGAACTTGTTAGACATGTCAAAGAATATGCAAAAGATCAAATTTTCATTTGCTATTGGCATTCACTAAAATTACATTTGAAGTCATAGATAATAATAAGTAGGATTATCTAGCTCTAAAGCAATCTAAACACGTGTGTTATAGTCATCCTTAGATGATAGGACTTGCAACCTCTAAAAAACTCATTCTAATTAATATGGCCATTTTATCCAAAAATTGAGAAAATAGCTTGAAATTTGGGTGTTAGTTCAACCTCAAAAGTTTTAGAACTCATAGTACTAGATGTAAGTTCCAATCCATAATAATTTCAAGTTTTTCTAGTACATACACTATTATGTCAAATAATCAAAACCCAAAAACACCTTGATCAATTGCACATACCCTTTATAATAAGTTGAATGCTTCTTTGAAAGGCTCCTTCTCAACACCCGCATAGTCTCTATATTTTTTTAGAGAGCACAATATAATTTACCTTTCCCTAGTAAAAAATCACACCCCCAATCTTCTCGTGTTGTAAAAATTTCCAGAATTTTGTTGATTAGATTTTGTAGCGTTTCGTATGGGTTGATGATGGATTTACCCCATGCATAACATAGCTTTCAAGTCACTACAAGGAAATGAAAAACACTATTTGCATTTTTATGAGCACAAAGAACAAGGGTTTTGCAATTCTCTACTTGGGAGAAGTAACCTATGGTCATTATCTCAAATGCATGTATCATCTTGGTGCTTGGTACATGATTTAGATTAGTCTTTATCCTATTAGATATATTAGTTAAAAAATTATTAGAATATAACAAAAGTGTTGCAATAACATAAATCATACATTAAATATGATAGAAAATTTTATAGAAAAACCAAATCATATTTTTTATTACATGGGTATGTTCCATCAAAGCTCTTGTAATAGGTGTTGCTTGGGCCATACAATGAAAAATAATAAAGCTCCATATAGGATATTGGTTGTGTACTTGATAGCAAAAGCCATCGCACCGATTGCTTGTCTCCCAAGGCAACATCATTTACACTTCCATTTAGTTTAAATCCATAGGAAATGTCAGCTATATCTAACTTTTACCCTTGTTTGGGGATGTTAGCTACAAAATCTCTTATATTGTAGCAATACAATGATAATAATTGATCAGTAAGGGATCAGAGAGAGGACTCAAGTTTTTCATATTCTTCTCCTCTCCTTCTCAAGCCTAGCTCCTTTAGTATGAATCAAAAAGTTACTTGGGCAAGGGAAGTCCAAGTTGTTGGATTTCGCTAATGAACACCTATTTCACAGTTACTTTAAATTTCTATGGAATTAAATTTCCATCACTTGATTATTAACTCATTAGAGAGAGCATATGTCCTCGAAAGTGCCTACTATGGCATTGGCTTCATGAAAACAAGCAAACTTTAAACTTGCAGGCCATGCGTAACCAGGATAAGAATGGTGCACAGATCCTGGATCTCAGCTTTCAATGCTCGATCGGATGTGAAGAACACTAAGTTGTGGCATGAGAGGTTTGGTCATCTAAACCTTAGTTCTTTGAAGGAGATGCATAAAAGTGGAATGATTGCAGACCTACCAGAAATTTCAGATCTGCTTGATGTATGTGAAGTTTGCATGATGGGCAAGTAGCATCGGCAGCCCTTTCCTAAAGAGGCCAGTAGGGCAAAGGCTCCTCTAGAGCTCGTTCACACGGACCTCTGTGGAAAGATGGAGATGGAAGCTTTGGGTGGTTCCTTCTACTTCATGACGCTGATTGATGACTACAGTAGAAGGATATGGATATACTTCCTAAAGATGAAAGACGAGGCCTTCAGTAGATTCAAGGAATGGCATGTAATGGTCGAGAAAGAATCAGGGAGGAAGGTGAAGAAGCTGAGATCAGACAGATGTGGAGAGTTCACATCGACTGAATTCGAAAGTTACTACAAAAGTCACGGAATCAAGAGGTAGAAACCCCCGCCACATACATCACAGCAAAATGGAGTAGCAGAACGCAAGATGCGTGTCATCTGCGAAATGGGCCGAAGTATGATGAAAGGGAAAGATTTGCCAAAGACTTTCTGGGCTGAAGCATGTAACACTGCAATTTACATCCTCAATCGTAGCTACACGAAGGCTGTGAATGGGATGACTCCACTGCAAGCCTCTTCTAGTAAGAAACCTTCAGCTGCAAATTTCAAAGTTTTTGGATGTGATTGTTTTGTGCATGTCCCTGATGCTACCAGGACCAAATGGGAACCGAAGAGCCGGAAGTGTATTTTCTTGGGCTACAGTGAAGAGGTGAAGGGTTACCGTCTCTATAACCTTGTTACAAGAAGGTAATTGTAAGTCGCAATGTGGTCTTCTTAGCACAACCGCATCAATTGGAGGAGGATGCTTCCTTCCCAAACAACCAGGACCAGGATCTCCATCCAATACCGCCACCAATAGTAGATCGAACTCCACCAAAGGTGCTTGGGAGGATTCAAGACAAAGAACATGAAGAAGAGCCTACAGAACCACAATGGCAATGGCCATTCCCGAAGTGGGTAAAGCAACTTTTGGATGGCAGAGAACCTCCAGCAATTGAGGAGGAACAATCCGAACACCGCCGGTCCAAGAGATTAGGGGAGCAAAGAAGGGCACATGAACACTTGGTCAACTATGCTTTGATCACAAAAGTGATCCATGCTGATGAACCCAAGTGTCGTGAAGAGGCACAAGGCGATGATAGGTGGATGGAGGCTATGCAGTTGGAGTATGGCTCCATAATGAAGAACAACACTTGGGACCTTGTGGATCGACCACCAAAGTGCAAGGTAATCGGAACCAAGTGGGTGTACAAGATCAAGTACAAGTCCGATGGCACATTGGATAAGTACAAGGCTCGGCTCGTGGCAAAAGGATTTGCACAGGTACATGGTTTTGATTATTAAGATACTTTTGCTCCCACAACTCGACTAACCACAATTCGTAGTGTTTTGGCTTTATCTGCCCAGGGAAGTTGGCCCGTGTTTCAGATGGATGTGAAATCCACCTTTCTGAATAGAGATCTCAAGGAGGAGGTATACGTGGAAGAACCACCAGGTTTTGAGATCCCCAGTTCAAAAGGTAAAGTCCACAAACTAAAGAAGTCACTTTACGGGCTGAAACAGGCCCCACGAGCATGGTACCAACGAATTGATGCCTACTTTCTGCAAAATGGGTTTAGGAGGAGCCCATCTGATGCAAATTTGTATATTTTCAGAGAAGGAGGCAGGTGTATGATCGTGGTCCTTTATGTGGGCGACCTTGTCATAACAGGAAACCATGAAGAGAAGATCTCACAGACGAAGCATTTCTAGGAAGAGAGTTTGAAATGACAGACCTCTGATTGATGCATTTTTGGGGATTGAAGTTTGGCAGGAGCCGACAGATCTTCATTTCACAACTGAAATATACTAGAGAGATACTAAAAGCATTTGGCATGGCTGAGTGCAAAACAGTTGGTACCCCTATGGAGGTTGATGCGAGGCTCTCAAACGAGGATTCATCACCACTGGTGGACGAAGCGAAGTATAAAAGGCTTGTGGGTAGCTTGATCTACCTACGCAACACATGGCTGGACATTAGCTTTGCGACTGGTGTACTAAGCAGGTTTTCCAATAAGCCCCGGGAGAACCATTGGAGGGCAGGAATGCGGGTGCTAAAATACATCAAAGGCACACTTGATTATGGCATCACCTATACCAAGGGCAACATCTTGACCGGATTCTATGACTCGGATTCGGCAAGAGACGTGGACAACAGGAGATTAGTGACAGGGTACTGTTTCTCACTTGGATCTGGAGTTGTGTCATGGGTTAGCAAGAAGCAACCCACAGTTGCTCTTTCTTCTACCGAGGCCGAGTACAAATCTGCATGCTTTGCTTCTTGCAAAGCAGTGTGGTTGAGGAGGATTTTGGGGGACATGGGTGTAGTGCAGAATAAGCCTATGCAGTTATCATGTGACAATCAGAGTTGCATGGCGATTGCAAAGAACCCGGTGTTCCATGCTCGCACAAAACACATTGAGATTCAATATCACTTTGTACGTCAGCTGATCATGGATGAAGAGGTCGACTTAGTGTACGGACAATACTACAGAGAATGCTGCGGACATCTTCACGAAGGCTCTTGGAAGAGACTTACTGGAGAGGCATCTTCATCGACTTGGCATTGGACTGAAAAAGTAAGTTCACTTGCAGGTGGACACTGAGGGGAGGTGTTAGATATCAATGCTCCACTCTCATGTAACTACGCGGGAACCAGCTAACTCTACTTGTAAGCCCCCCAGATGAGGAGAAGGCATTTGAGTAGCTCGGTTATCCGGTAGGTCCTAGTTTGGACACCAGATGGGGGCCATGTGTGGCCTGATGGCTGGACGGCTTTAGACAGAGTTGGCACACCACCAACTAGGCTACATGCAAGTGCAAGAAGACATCCCTTGACTGACCGCACTGAGGGTAGATGGAGCATTTCTTGAGGCAGCCCACTCTTGGGTTGTGGGGCCTGTTTGGAGCCTCAGATGATCCCGGATGGCTGTGGGCCGAATGGTGACCATAGGTCAGTTGCTCTATTTTGCACACTGGTTCTATCGTATGGTCGGTGGCCTATTTCGGGACCGCCAATCAACCGTTTTGGGTGGAATAGGTCGACCACCCAATTGAGCCTAACTAACTATGACTAGTGGCTATATAAGAGCAAGCCCATGAAGTGCATTTCATCACTGGCTATAGCAACCTTGATTCCTTAGCATTCAGCCTCTGTCTTCTACTCTTTCCAGCATGCCATCAAAGCTTCTTTCATAGGAGCGCATGGCTGGGAGGTAGCACCATCTATTGTATCAATTCTATAGTAATCAAATTTTTTATTCTCCATACTATCTTGTTTTCTCTCTTGCGTACGAGATCCTGTTATCTGTTGAGCATAGACGTTATATTATTTTCTTACAGGGAAAAAAATCTATAGGTAGCAATTGTAAATGGCTGAAGGAGCGTGACAAAATCTCTCTAAAAGGAGCCCTCCTCTCCCTTGTTCATCATCTCTTCCACATTAGGCCTCATGTTTCTGTAACTCTAGTCCCCTCAAGCCTCTTTCATGAGCCTTCTCTCCCTCTTGTAGATATTCTCTTATGTAGACTCTTGAGTCCATCTCTCTCTAGTTCATTCTCTTTCTATGAGTAGTCTTGGAACTTCCGCTCCCTCTTGGACATATGAAACATCTTCTTATCCCTTGTGTTTATAGTATTTTGAGTTGCATTAGAGTGGAGCCTCACTCTATTGACAATGAAGATCACTTCGTATTCCCTCTCTTGAGTCTCTCTTCCCTTTTCTTTCTGTCAAAGCCTTAAAGGTTCTTTCTATTCGGCTGTTCACCACCACCAAGGGACTTACTTACTCTATTCTAGGCAAAATCTATGAGTGGTGGATCGTTGATGAAGGTGGAGTCTTGAGGGAGCATCCTGCTCAGGCGAAATTAGCATGGGTAAAGGGTAGTTTTCATGACAGTTTGACCCCCTGTTAGTATTTTGCTCATAACTTTTCACTCATTAGTCTGATTTTGATGAAACTTATATCAGCGCAAAGCTCTCTTCAAGCGCATGTCTTTGTGTTATTAGACCTTGAATCAAATACTACAGCAAAAAGTTATTAGTCTCTATGTTTGATAGTCTGTTTTCATGATAGTTTTTACCCCCCTCAAATAAATTGCCCATAACTCTCTGGCCGCTTCTTTGTTTCTTACAAAACTTATATCAGTACGAAGCTCTATTCAAGAGTATTGTTAGATCTTGAATTAGATACCACATCAAAAATTTATGAGTCTCTGTGTTTGATAGTCTGTTTTTGTGATAGTTTTTCCCCTAGTCTAGTAAACCGTCCATAACTTTTTTGCCACTTCTTTGTTTCTTACAAAATGTATATCAGCATGAAGCCATCTCAAGGTGCATCTCTATATGTGTTTGAATCTTTGGTATCATGTCTTTACTAGAAGTTATAGGCCTCTGTGTATAATGACAGTTTGTAGACTATTTTGAGCTATGTAAAGGTATCTATGGAGATGGAATTTTTCCTTCGAACCTACCCACCCGACCCAATCAACCCCTTCAAGCTCCTCGATATATATCAGTTCATGTCATGTTGAGCCATAAGATCTTCTTTCAACAACAAATCGCTCCTCTTTGGCACAGACTAGCTTGCTAAGATTATGGCCTCTACTGATCCTTTCCTTCTCCCTATGCTTGAGCACAACATCACTTGGGATGTTACCATCTTCATTCTCATATAAGGGAGGAAAATATGGTGTGGTCTCTCGGTATAAAAGCTTCTTTTTAATATCCCTTTCTCAGTGATAAATATCTCTATCACTCAGCTCGAAAGCAGTAGGAAGTGAAGAGGTGCATGAAGTTTATTACCCCCAACTTCATGTCACAATACCCCCCCTCGGCCAAAATGGGAAGAACGTGTACTAACTATAACAGATTGTCAAACGACAAATAACCAGAACCATCTACAAAATATAGTTGCCATATACTTGCTCACAAAGAACTTTCAAACCCAAAACATCCACAAAGGAAATAGATAGCAAAGCTCACGAAGAGCTTGCAAGTCAATCATCAGATGCTCACAAAGAGCTACGATAGTGCAATAGCAAGATAACTTGCTCACAAAGAGCATTTCATAAACTTTAGCCTTCTGTTCACCAAGAACCTTCAAGAGTATCTCATCATGTTCACAAAGAACAGTGTGTTTGGTCACAAAGAGCTCAACTCTACCCTCCTTAAAAAGCCCAATCCTAATCCTTGAGAGTCTCGGATTCTGCCAGCATACTCGATTCTTCTTTACTATCCACTGTCATTGCTTTTTCTTTGTCTTTCTCAATCTCATCATGTTTCTTTGTATAGCAAAACTTTTCAATATGACCTTCTTTACCACAATACAAACACTTATGAGTATCACGTTCTTTCTTCTTATTGGAGACTGCATAAGCTCTCGAATCATAGCTGAGTGCATTCAATCTTTTCTCCTCACTGAGAAGCATACCTACCTAGTTAAGGAACTCCATGTTGTCATCAAGACAAAGTATCTTGACTATATCTCCATATTGTTGGACGGGTAAACTCTTCAATAATATAGCCTTTTTATCATCATCTTCTACTTTAGCTCCCAAGTCATTAAGCTGGTGCAACAAAGCTTGCATGCGATTGAGGAAGACTCTAAGAGACTCTGATTCCTCCATCTATAGATAAAAAAGGTCTTGTTTTAGATTGGCCTTTGAATGCTTCATACATGCTCCGAATAGGGATTCCAAGATCTGGCAATTCTCTGCCGCTATCAGCTTCACATCGAGGTGGTGGAAATATTTGTAACCTAGAGCTCTTCCCATGTAACCGATGGCCTTTTCATTCTTTGTCTCCCATGCAAAATTTTATCAACATCATGTGATCTCTCCTTTGGTCTTCTCTCTATCCCTGCCATGAACAATAGTCACGTTGCCAACTGCCATGAAGGAAAATTCTTGCCGTTGAATGTAGCAAGTGCTCCACCAACCTTTTCGTTCTTAGGTATATCCATGATTACTAATTCAAGATTTCAAGGAAACACGCCTCTACTAAGAAAACTAGTGATGCATGTCATCTAGTTATACTACGGGTGCTCCGTGGTCTTCTTAGCTCCCTTGGTACAACTGGTAATGGATGACACAAGAGCGGCTATGCAACACTCTTTTTGACATAGATGTTCACCTCTGAATCCTCTCAGACATAGACTATGGAACCTGGTCTCTCATACCAATTGTTGGACTTTAAAAGATAGAAGACAGTGCATGCAAGATAGGTCACATAAAATATAAGAACAATATGAGTTCAAAAACTTTATTACTCCCATGACAACAGAAAAATGCAGAAGAAAGGCATGGTTTGACAGAAATCTGAAAGCTAAAGACATCAAGGAAGGCGACTTAGTCCTGTTATACAATGCCAAAGTACACAAGGGGAAACCGAAGTATCTAGGTCAAGGACCCTACCGAGTATGAAAGATGAATCCCATCGGATGGAGTCCAATTCAACACAACAATAAATGGGAGCCGATTGAAGCGCTACTACATCAACACGCAAGACATCCCCAACAAAAATGAAGATTTGGGAAACCAAGTCTTCCTTAGTTAGGATTAGATTGTATCACGAGCACTCACTTGCATATGTACATCTTCGCACATATAGGTAGCATCAATCAATTTTAACCTAGGGCTCAGAAGTGATGCCTGAGTTCTAGCTGCCCTATGAAAATCCCAGCAATTAAAAAAGCATATAGTTAGTCCATAACTAGCTACTAGATCATGTGCACTTACACACTTTCACTTAGACACATAGATGATTGCATGAATAATTATACCACACACTTTCATTCCACACTCTCAAAGAATGTATAAAAATAAGATCTCTCACACACACAAAGGTCATACCGACATGCCCAACCAATCTAATGATCAATGGTACACCACATGCACATGGATGCAGGTTCAAAAAAGATGCTGCCACTAAAGAGGATGCACAGAAGAAGCCCACCACTTCAACCACGAGACCCTCTTCAGAGTTTGTAGCCATCTACATCCTCTCAACCACGGCGACCATAGCCATTCATGGTCCAGAGTGATAGCTTTGAAGAGGATTCAATGCATGACCAAGAAGAATAAATGCCACCCCAGTCACCAACGGCCTACATAGCCATTGACGGGGCCAAGTCACTGGAATTTGTTTGGCCACCCACATCGACTTATACTCTTTCCCAGGAAGCAACATCTTAATTAAAGCAAAGGGGTCTAGGCAGTTTGCATGAGAGCCTAAAATCCTTGGAGGACAATCCTACAATGACCACATACATCAAGGAATTTCTCCATTCTTACCACTCCAACAATGCAAAGGTTGGCAAGTACGGTACAATCACTATACATCAGAGCCCACTAAACATTATCCTCGATAGTACAGTCATTCAAAGGGCTTTCTCCTCGCTTTCTCGCTACCAACACAAGGTGCCAAATACCCTAAACGGCCTACCAATGCAAAGTTTATCGAAGTACCGTCTCCCCTCACCAAAGCACACTGATCCATAAAGACGGCATATTGCTTCGCACAATCCTTGACCATCGCCTCAAGGAAGTAGCACAATTTCTATCCACAATCTTGGGTGTTAAGTGCAGCAAGAATCGATCCCTTCCACTCTGCACATTTGTTTTGCTGAGTAGGAAGCTAAAACAAGACTGGGTCCAGCACTTAGTCATCTTCTTTACGAAGAAACTAGATGGTTCTTTAGGCCAAAAATGTAAAATTTCACACTTATTGGCTATAATCATAAAAAAAGAACTACAAGAAAGAGAAATGACTCTGCCCCAGTCACCAAAACCAATTGAGGAGTTGGACATACCCTTCTCACCAGTATGGGAGTTGTCACCAAATTCTCCTACTATCACATTGATAGGTGTAGCTGCCTTAACAGAAATACCTATTCTGGAGGTCGAGATTGCAGAATTGCCAAGAGATGCTACAGCTCGGTGCACAACTGCAACCAATATATCTCCAACAACAGCAGCAACCAGAGCCCGAGGCAAGATCAGCACCAGAATCTGAGGAAAAATCGGCACCTGAGCCTAAGGTTACATCCGTACTAGAACTACCCATCGGTGCCATGCCAGTCGATGAGCCACAAGGGGAGCTAGTGTCAGATCAATAGTATGACTATTGTACACAAGGGACTGAAATACCATTGGAACAACCTCCCCCAAGTACTACAGAATCATCAGGATGGCTACATGGGCACCACTTGTATCAGCAGTATCGCTAGCAGACCTCATCACCGTCTGTCATTCTCCAACATCAAGCTAGCCAAATGATCCAAATGTCAAAACTATTCACTAGCTTGGCCAAGGAGGAATATGCAAGAGAATTGGAAAGACAAACTGCAACAGAAATCGAAGACCAATTCCAGGCAATCGCCATAGAGGTCAAGGCACTTCGGGCGCAGATAGATGAGAAGAAGGTAGAAGAAGTGTGCATGAACCAAGCTCTCCAAGCGTAAGAGAAGGCAAAGAGGGATGTGACCTCCAACCTTCACCAAAGTCAAACACAACTGATAATAGCAATACAAGGAACGGCAATCCTACAGACCTACTATAACTCCTTGACATCCGCACATGCTCAATAGACGAAGGTAGTAGCACAAGCTCAACTCACTCTAATTCACAAAGAAGAAGAGCTCCAGGATTGCAAAGACAAGCTTGAAGAAATGAAACAATCTTTGGCAGTGCGTGCCTTAAGCATTGACAAGCTTACAAGGGAATGCAGAATCTTAAAGGACCAACTTGCTACTACTCAAGAGGCCAGTACTTCACAAGCACAAGTCTTGGAATGGTTTAGGCACCTCCCCTATATTAGTGGCAATCAGCCCTTACATCAGTGGGACTGGCCTAAATCAAAGGAACCTCCCATGTGGGGGCCTTTGGCTTACATCATCACTTAGGTCACACACTAGAACATCATAACACTAGATGTGCCTCTACAGTGCACACACACGTGACTCTCCTAGATGCACACATGCACCATAGAGCAAGCCCTTGACCATAGTTATCCCAACATACCCCCCCTCAAGGGTTTGCCTCTTGCAATGTCAAGGATACATCTAGTCTCATAGTTTCTCATGCCATCTCATTGTGGTCACACATGGCCATCTCATGGTGGTCAAGGATAAATCTATGTCTAGGATCTCATGCTAGCAGAGGTACCCAAGGGTCAAGGTTTACAAAACTAGGATAGACCAAACACATATCACATGGCCTACATCATATGGTGACCAGAGGTGATTTACAAAAGACAAAACATATGACATTCTTTTTGGAGTACTATTCCAAGCAGAGAACCTCAAAATTTGACCAAGTGATGATAAACAAAAATTCAAAGACAAGTTGCTCAAAAGGAAAAGTCCTTGTCTTCTACTACAAAGTTGGATGCTTCTTTTGCTGATGGAGTTCTCTCTTCAACCAGATTTGACATAGTCCTCTTCTTCTTATTGCAAAACTTTTCAAAGTGATTATTCTTTCCACAATATGAGCAAGGGTTGATTCTATAACAATCCTTCTCACAGTGATTGTTTTTCCCACAGTGTTTACAAGCCTTGTACTTGCTCTTTGAAAACCTCACTGCAAGTGCCTCTGTATGCATTTTGCCCATTCTTGAAGTGTTCTTTCTTTCCTCTTCTTGTAAGGCACTAATGATGCCTTCTAATGAGGGTTGAGGAAGATTCTTTAAAGTAGTGACCACATAGTCAAAATCCTGAGGCATGCTCTTTAAAAGCACTGCCATAGCATCATCCTCAGTGATAGGGGAATTAATTGAAGCTAGTTGTGTCATAATACTTCTCATAGTATTGACATGGGCAGCAACATCATCTCCCTCCATTTTAAGTTTAAAGAACTTAATTTTCAAATTTAATTTGGAAGTATGAGAGCTAGCACCAAACAATATGTCTAACTTGTGCTATGCTTCAAGAGGGGATTCCAAATCTGAAATGTGGTGTACATAGTCATCACCCAAACCTAATGCAATGATGGCATAGGCTTTCTCAATTCTCTTTGCATCTTCAGGTGTGGAAGTAGAGTCAATGGCTTTTCCTTTACCTTTTGTTGTAGTTGATTCACCTCCCTGAGAGGTTTGATTTCCTTCCTTGACTAAGTCCCATAGATTTTCCTTCATAAGCATAAACTTTATCTTCATCTGCCAAGTATGGAATCCTTGGCCATTGAACTTGTCGATTTTATAAGTAGCCACAAGAGGGTCTTACCTTTGTCAGGCAGTGTCTACTCTCTTACAACCAGTATCTCTCAACACAAGTCACCTATCTTCAAAATGATGACTATCCTTTGCAAATGGCACTCAAACATAAACAATGTAAACATCATCACCATGAATGACAAGTACCATGACACTTGTGGAGTCTATTTCAGAGTCAATACTTAGTCAAACAGAGATCTATTAGTGCAACCAACTAAAACAGATATAGAATAAAATTTTTGATTGGTCAAACCTCTGGGATGGTCAAAGTTTGACCATATTTTAACTGTTTTCCCCAAATCAAACAATCTGAAGCTGGAGGGTGCAATTGAGGCTGTAGAGAAGGGCATTCAAGGGGCTTTTAGAGACAAATGAAAGGCCTAACATCAAAGAAGATTCTCAGGAGAGGATAAGCGAAAAAACAAGCTGCATTGTCTGTGGGAATCCCATCTTTTTGGACTGGTCTTTTGCTCTGTTCTCAGCATTCTATGGACCATTGTCCACCAAAATTCATCAGCACCTTCCCAAGAGTGTCGCCCAGCACGCCCTAAGAGGAATTGATGAGATATGGCTCCAACAGGCTGAATTGCATGAAATTTCCATGAGCATTTTGAGTGTCGGCATAGGCAGCAAAAGCCTAATTGCGCAGATCCCAACGGTGAAGACATGCGCCTTAACTAGGTAAAGCTACAGCATGAAGCGTTCTAAAAATTAACGGTCGGATGTTGAGATACAGTGCCTCTAATGGTTAGGCCATAGGAGAGCTCAAACAAAATGAAGGCGATGAAGAAGATGAAATCTTGGGCTCTAGGTGACTCTAGGAGCTAGGTAGGATCGACCTTGCTCTGATACCAAATGTAGAAGATTGTGGGACAGAAGAGATGCATCATGGCACAAAGAGTGAGAGCACAAGTGAGGCAAAATCCATGTATTAGAATGAAGGAATGACCTCCATTTTATAGAAAGAGAGGATGGTGTAAGCACCTCCCCTATATCAGTGGCAATCAACCCCTACATCAGTGGGACTGGCCTAAATCAAAGGGGGGACCTTTGGCTTACATCATCACTTAGGTCACACACCAGACACATCATAGCACTAGATGTGCCTCTACAACACACACACACACACACACATGTGACTCCCCTAGACACGCACATGCACCATAGAGCAAGCCCTTGACCATAGTTATCCCAACATAGATGCTACAGTTCCCATACCAATTAGTGATCTCGAAGAGATTGCCAAAGTAAAAGCAAATGGGAAAGAAAGATAAGTATTTGTTAGCTCCCTAGGACCAATGTGTGGGCCGATTGAGGAAAGGAACCAATGATAACCGAAGGATAAATCCAAGGGAAGACCACATACCAAATGCTAAAAGTAGCTGGGAAGTAATTGTCACATAGGAAAATAGTTTGTGAAGGCCAACAAGATGCAAAAGGACTAGGAGGAGTCAAGACTCAATGAATTGAAGAGACACGAGCATGCTTAGGAAGAGAGACTCTCGTTGATATGTGTGTAGGGTGCAAGAGTAATCCCCTTGTATTAAACTATATATGGAATACAAGCACCTTATTGTTGGATCTCGAATGTGTCTTTTGCTTCCATTGATGCTATGCTCTATTCTATTGATGATAAATTTAAAATATGCTTTCCATAGATGAGTGTGATCAATAGCAAAAGACAAAGTGTGAGATGGAGTTGTTAAGGTCATGCTATTGGAATGTGGTGACCTTGCATATGTCTCATAGATGAGAGCACATCTAGAAAAGGTATACTTCCTTGATAGACCTAGAATTGTGGAAGTGTGAGTGAGAGGAATGAACGAGCGAATGACAAGATCCTAATGCAAACATAGTAGAAGCAGAATAGGACTAAGAAAAGGAAAAAACTTTAGCAATAACACTTTTGGTAATCATGCTAGGGATATCGCTAAATGTACTAATTTTAAAAAATGATAAAAGAGGATGGACATTCAATGAGTGAAAAAGTGAAGATAGCATTGAAGGTCAAGAATGGAAATACGTAATATGAAGGTACAATGGTGAAAAAATCCAACACAAGTATGGGTGTAACAATAAAGAGAAGCAAATCTATGAGGTAAATGTGACAAAATCGACAGTAAACAAGGAGAAGTTGCATTCATTATTGTTTCATTACACTCTGCATCCCAAAAGAATAGAAGCCTACATAGAGATTTGAAATGGAGTCTCTGAATCATTACATCAATTTTGGAATAGAATACTTGTTGATGGATGATACCGAAAAACATTACCTTGGTATAAGAAATTCTCAAGGATAGAGAAGGAAAGAGACAATCAGGTTTTTCTAGGGTAGAATCAATTACAATTAAAGGTTCATTCCAAATTTCAATAGCATACTATGCCCCCTTGCAATACTTGGTGATAGAGAACTATGCCAAAGCATGTGCAACAGTACGATAATTTTAATTGAGATGTAGAAGATTATCCACTAAAATCGAGGACTGCTGCAAGAAAATGAATGTCAAATGAAGAAGGAAGCTAAAGAGCAAGAAGAGCACAAAGATACCAACATTGAAGATCAGAATGGTTGACAAGACTAGGTGAATGAAGTGTCTCAAGGGGCAAAAAGGACTTATAGAGATTAAGGAATCAAAAGTGAAGATACACAGGTCCACTCGGAATACAAGACTATAAGAATCAATACAAAGGCCAAAGAAACTAGAGCTCCAACTCATAAGAATGAAGTAGCGTGTTGACACGAGAAGTGTAGATTGCTACATCAACAAGAAAACCACGAAAGGTTTGAATTTCAACTTGATGACACTAAATCTAGAGAACATGGTAGCACTAGCACCAATGAATCAACTACCGCTAGTAAATCCACTACCTTGATACATTATCTAGCAATGGAAACACCAAAGGTGATTCAGGTGAAATTCTAGAAGTGTGTGGGCTAACCCTCTTGAGGGGTCCAAGCGAGTGCTTTTGGCCAATCAGGGAATGTAGCAGGGTGCCTTCTTCTACTACACCACTCGCATCGGAAGACAACTTCAATTGGATGCGTCGGCTTAGACCCCTCAATGGGAGCAGCAATTGCTACATGAGGTCCTAACCAAGGTTTGGTCCTGCCTCTAGACTAGCCGCACCTGAGAAAGATCTCTTATTTCTTCTAGCTGCTAACTCATGGGGTTGTACCCATAGGA
Organism: Dipteris shenzhenensis; assembly: GCF_047967505.1. NCBI lineage: Eukaryota > Viridiplantae > Streptophyta > Polypodiopsida > Gleicheniales > Dipteridaceae > Dipteris > Dipteris shenzhenensis. The sequence goes on from NC_141626.1 coordinate 10,417,522, forward strand.
CCATGGTTGAAGCAGATGAGTGGTGGAGGACATAGGACCATGGTTGGAATAGATGAGGGTAGATAGGGTCTATCATTATTGTAATATCGAGAATCTTGAGACAATTCCTCACTAGTTGTGAAGCTGTCCAGCAGCTCAGAGAATCTGGAAGTGCTCTCATAAATTTGTGGCCAAGATGCGACATATGCTTCAGCTGGGGCATCTATGGCTTCCTTGACAAAGACACAACATGACGTTCCCATCGTAGATGGTCTTTCCAACTTCAGAATAGCTGGACATTCAAGACTCGTCCGTCCCTCAGGTGAAAGACCTGAGTTCTGTCCAGAGGATGAAGTTTGGGAGATGATAGCCAGCAATACCACCTGAAATACCTAGATAGCACCCTGTAGTTTAGTGATGGGACGGCAACAGACTTGGCCTGCAGCCACCCTCATCTATATATGTATATACCTAGATGAATCCAGGAACATTCCCAAACTCATCCTCATCTATATATGGCATGATATCATCTACTCTTTGCAAGCCACTTGGCACCAAGGTACGGAAGGGTCGAAAAAGACCGCTGAACAGTGGGAGCTTTTTTGCAAGGCAGGATCCAGGATAGTGTAGGCAATAAGCTGGAATCCTGCGAAATTGGTCAAGCGTCCCATGAATTGCTGATTTGTATTGGTTTTTGAAGTTTCCAATGGATGGTTCTTTTCTTGGGGGGGGGGGGGGATGGTTCTCTAAAGACACTAGGGATCCTCGTCCCATTGTGATCCCAATAGAGAGATTCTTGTCTCTCATCAGGCATAATGCTCCCTCCCAGCTTCTATGTGACAGGTATTCCATAGTGGCAGAATGATGGTTTACAATAATATTCACTTGTGAGTCTCAATGGCTTTCACTCATCAGCCACATAGGCCTTCATTGCTTCTTTGCTGTATCTGCATCTGTTTTACTGCTTAAAGAACATATCAAAATATATCTCCACAGGAACACAAACCGTCCTTGAAATGATGGATGCCATAGTCATCTCGAATGATGATCTCCCGTTTTTCAATCCTTGATATGATTTTGCTTGCATTGTGACAGTCATTGCACATCCTCAAATTCTTAGTCACACGCAAGGTTTGTCCCTGCGGCGTGTTGAGAAGACCAAAAGCTATGGCCAACTTCTCTGCATGCTCACATAATGCAGCTTCCTTCTGATAGGAATTAGGTCTCAAGTTCACGTCTACATTAGGCACATGCCCACCCTCTTTCATACGTGCACTCAAGATTTCTAGCACTGCTGAAATCTCCTTCATTTGATTGTTACCCACCACAAACTCATGGATCTTCTTGTCCACCTCTATCAAAGCACTTGCAGGCTTTTTCTTTGCCCGTGCATCTTTCCTCCAGTCCTCTAGTCCGTATGCATCATCCCACTTGCCAGCATTTGCATAAAGGTTTGCCATGAGCACGTACGAGGCAGCGGATTCTGGATTCATCTGCACAAGCTGCTGAAAACATCTGAGTCCCAGTTCTGCTTCCCCATGAGTTTTGCAGGCACTGAGCAAAGCTGTCAAAGAATTTTCAGATGGTGGAAACTGCACAGTTTCAAGAAATTTTTCTGCTTCGTACAAATGTCCTGATCGTGCTAGAAGATCAACCATGCAGGTGTAATGATCCATTCTTGGTGCAATGCCATAATTTTCTCTCATTACCATATAATACTCATGGCCCTTCGATACCAGGTTGGCATGGCTGCATGCAGTAAGAAGACATGTGAATGTGGTAGCATCTGGCTTCACACCCTCTTCTTGCATTACCTCAAAACATTGTACAGCCATGCCTCCTTCACGGTTCATGCAATATCCTTTTATCATTGCATTCCATGAAATAACATTTCGATTTGACAGCTTGTCGAAGACTTCCTTTGCCTCTGAAAGAGAACCGCATTTAGCATACATGTCAACCAAAGTGTTGCCAACAAAAGAATCTCTTAAAAATCCCTTTCGCGAGACCAGATCATGCAATTCTCGGCCCTTGCTTAAAGCTCCCACACTACCACAGGCTTTCAAAAGAGAAACAAGTGTGACAGCATCTGGAGATACACCCTCTAATTGCATTTGTTCAAAGCAATTTAGCGCTTCCTGACCATGTCCATGTTCAGCATATCCTGCAATTAGTGCAGCCCAGGAGACAACATCGCGAGCTGACATCATGTCAAAGACTTCCTGTGCTTCTAAAAGTGAGCCACATTTGGCATACATGTCAACCAAACTGCTTCCAACAAAGAGATCTCTTTCAAAACCCTTCTGTGAGATTTCTGTGTGTATTTCTCTTCCCTTGACTATGGCTCTTATGCTGCCACAAGCTTTCAAAATGCAAGCAAATATGACATCACTAGGAGAAATACCCTGAAGTTGCATCTGTTCAAAGCAATCCAGTGCTGCTTGACCAGATCCATGTTCCACATATCCTGCAATTAGCGCTGCCCATGACACAACACTTTGGATTGTGAGCTTGTCAAAGACTTCCTGTGCCTCTGAAAGAGAGCCACATTTGGCATACATGTCAATTAAAGTGCTGCTGACATAACGGTCTCTTTCAAATCCCTTTTGAGCTACCTCAGCATGCGTCTCTCGGCCTTCTCCTAGGGCTCCTATGCTGCCGCAAGCTTTTAACAGGCAAACAAGTGTGACAGCGTCTGGAAGTAGGCCCTCTAGTTGCATCTGTTCAAAACATTCTAGTGCCTCCTGACCAAGTCCATGTTCAACATATCCTGCAATTAGTGTGGCCCATGACACAACATCTCGAATTGGCAGCTTATCAAAAGCTTCCTGTGCCTCTGAAAGTGAGCCACATTTGGCATACATGCCAACCAATGTGCTCCCAACAAAAACATCCCTTTCAAATCCCTTCTGTGCGATCTCAACATGAAAGTCTCGACCCTTGCTTAGGGCTTCTATGTTGCCACACGCTTTCAAAGCGCTAACAAACGTGAAAGCATCCGCAGAGATGCCCTCTAGTTGCATCTGCTCAAAAAATTTCAGTGCTTTCTGACTGTCTGCATGCTCAGCATATCCTGCTATTAGTGTGCTCCATGATACAACATTTCTAACTGGCAGCTTGTCAAAGACTTCCTGTGCCTCTGCAATTGAGCCACATTTGACATACATATCAACCAAAGTGCTGCCAACGAAAATGTCTTCCTCAATTCCCACTTGTGAAATCTCCACATGAATCAATCGGCCTCTTTTCACATCTTTCATCCTGGCGCACGCTTTTAGTAGGGCTATAAATGTATACCTGCTAGGATGCACACCATCCTCTTTCATTCTCTGGTACAGGTGAAGAGCATGCTGCATTTTCCCACATTCTATATACCCTACTATGAGAGAAGTCCATGAATGATCATTCCGATGAACCAACCTATTGAAAACCAGCTGAGCACCAGACACACTTCCACATTCCACAAGCATCGGCACAATATAGTTCCCAGCAGCTATATGAGGTTCCAGCCCATTATTGCAAATGTGTGCATTCACATGCTTGGCATACGCTAGATTTTTTTTCTTGCGGCACGTCTGTAAAATGCAAATGAAGTTCTCAACGGGAGGCAGCTCAGCGATCCGGTCCAAAATCCTGAGCGTCTCCTCTAAGCTCAGCATGTCACGACCATTGCCGTCTCGCCCTGCATACCAGACCTACAGCTGGCCTTAAACAGATGACAGGTAATCATTGTTATTGGTTTGAAAGCGCCTACTAGATTCCTATGACCTGCAACTCCTCCTGGCGAATTCATGGTGGCTTTTTCGGCCAGATAGGCCTCAAAATACTCTATATGGGATTCACAAATGGGCCCACACCGGTTACGGAAGGTCCATCGAGAGGGAGGCGGGCGATCGTCGGGAGCCGGAAGCATGCCCCGCCGACTGATGGGCCTTCCTGGCCGTCAAGGGAAAAGCCCCAAGGCATGATTAGCGGCCACCTTGACATCATAGAAAAGAAGCCCCGGTTATAAAAGCACATCGAAATCGTAACGGTTGTAGGGACTACCAACTGCAAACATCCGTGTTTACCCAAGGCGTGCTGAAGGCCCACTTTCGCAGTTGTCCTCACCTTCGTCAATATATTATTGGATGAAACGGTTCCAAGGACCGCCAAATTCATACATCCGTGTTCATCCAAGGCATGTCGCAGACCCAGTTTCGCAGTTGTCCACGCCTTGGGCAGCCCATGCAGGCCGCCAATCAAATTTTCACCTAGATAAGAAAAACTTTTAAATTGACCTATGGAAGATTGCCATGCCAAAGAATGGTTGTGTTCCACAGCCATACAATTATATCTATGTTAGCTGGAGATGGTTATTCGCATTGCCTCCTACAGGTCCCCGAAATTGATAAGAATACAAAAGAGTATTAATTGGTGAAAAAATGAAGGACGGCGTGAAAAAGCAAGGGAGGTGTAAACAAGAGAGTGAAGTCCCTCTATTTATGAGGGGAGGGGCCCCTCCCCTCATCATACATTACTATGCTTCTTTCACAACATCTTCATTTGGTAAGACCTTCAAAGTGCATCATGGATGCCTTGAGTTCACGACCGCCCTTTGCATGAAGTTTTGAAGCTATTTCCTTTGACCTTTGGCTAATTGGGATACTCCAGCTAAGGAATGAATTGAATTTCTCTATCAAAAAATTGGGCCATGGAAAACGCAGTTGATTAGCTTCCGTAGGTCCCATTTCTCAAGAAGGTAGTAAATAGATGCTAATAAGGCCTTTTCAATTCGTTTCTCCTTAAGTTATGATGGAATAATTTAATGAGATTAAGGGTCGTCCATTGGAAAATATAGATGAGCAAGTTAATGGAGGAATTAGGTGAGAGCCATTAGGGGGTTATGAAATTATGTGAATTTCTAGTGTTATAGATAAGACCAGGATGTGCTCTATATATGTAAGGTATGTATGTTTCCCTTTATAGTTAGGAGGCAGTGTCCATGTGCACTTAGCACTTGTGTCAAAGAAGGCTTTCCCTTTGAAGTCCAGTGCTTTTGATTCACAAAGGTATTCTTGGTTTTCAAAGTTCTCCTAAGATCCGCTAGCCAACATCCTTCTCTTTTCACCTTCATAGCTTAACAAGGTCTTATAAAGAAAAGCCCGCCCGCTTCAAGCCAAAAGCCTCATTCTGTGACTCTTTTGCTACAACAACCTCATCTCTCACTCCCATAGTTGCTCCAGTTGAAATTTCTAATGGTAGGAGTTTACCAACCTCTATCTCGCTCTAGTGTAGCTTACCTTTACTTTCCTCTCCTAATAGCCTTGCCTTTTCTGTTAAACCTTGGTGGCTACTTGGACTGCTTAGAGTTGGATAGTGTTTATCTATCTATTCACTCATACATGATTCTCAATTCTTCCACAAAAGCGAGTTCCCTATTTCTATTGTTGTACCATTGTTGGACAATTGCATGGTGCAACTCTCGTACCTTTGCTCTCTCTCTTATCCTACTTATGTGCGGTGCACCACCCTTCGAAAGCTTGACTTCATCAACAGTAGCTCGTCATCTTTCTGCTACTCAAACAAACCAAGAAGCCAACACTTTGCTAACAGTAGCTTCACTTCTTTGACAGTAGAAGGTTCTTTCATGTATGCCTTGTCCTTGTTGTGAAGGATACATCGATGTTGTCAAAATTCTAGGGTGAGTTTTCTTTCATTTCTTGGCTTCTTTTAATTGGTTTTGACACCTTCTTGATAGAGAACTAAATTATTTGTTAGTACCCTTCTGCCCTTTTATCAACTTCTTCATAGAGAACTATAGTATATGTTAGTAATGTTCTTCATAGAGAATTAAATTCTACATTAGTCACCTTCTACACTTTTATCACGTCAAGCTTCTATAAACCAACTTCTTATAGTTCATGCATCACATTTCTATTCCGTGTGAACTAGTCATTTTTAATTTGCTTCCCATAACTATATATGGTCCCTTGTCTCTCTATGTCTCATATTCTTTTATTTGTCCCCTTCAATAAGCCAATTGCTTTCTATGTCTCCATTTTAGGATGGGTATGTGTGAGTTATGCCTCTAATTTACTTATAATGTAGCTTAAATGAGTCGACCAACCGTCTCTACCTTGTGCTTTTCTTGCCACACTTCAAGTTATTATTCGTGCATACTTGTCCAATTGCCAATTGAAATCAGTGGTGTCTTCTTTGTGTTCACAAATTCTTTGAAAAAGGTGTCATGGATACAACTTTCAAGGACTAGCTTGTCATCATGCTTAGTCAACTACCATAGGTTTAAAAAGTTGGATTGAAGCTCAAAAAGCTATTCTCAATATGGAAAAAGATGCTATCAAACTAGAAAAACTATTTTGAAGCCTTAAAAAATTATTCTCCTAGTGGGGAACTATTGGAGACAAACAAAGATATTCACAACTATGCTAAAGTTAAACAATGAATTTTGAAACGGAAAAACATGCTTTCACAATTGGAAAATCATTGGCACTCTAGGAAAAGTTCCAAAAGACTATTTAGATCTCTACAAAGGTTTGGAAAGTTTAAGGAAATGTTATGGAGGTAGAAAGTTTCTTTGAAGCCATAAAGTATTGTTGAAGGCTAAACTTAGAGAATTAGCTTAGCTTACATGCATTATGTCCAATCTACATCACAAAACCCAATGAGCAGTGGGAATTGTGAACTCCTTGTCCTTAAGATATAAAAACTTATGGCTACTATGCAATTGAGGTGTTTTGAAAATTTAATTCGATTCCTTTCATGGCTTGATCATGAATTAGCTCGGATGTCTACTATATACCATATGTGAGGAGGTTGCTTTATTGTCATCAAGTTTCTCAATTCACTAACCTTTTGTCGATATAAAATTGGGACCGTCAAAAGGGACCTCTCTTTATCTTACACGCATTATGTTCCCATCTTCAACATCCTCCATGGCGTGTGTTGGCTCAAGTGAAATCCAATGTTGTGACTTGTTCAAGCATAGAGTTTATGAACCTTGTTTAACTATTTTTAAAATAACATTTTGAATTTGTTGCATTTTGAGGTTGTTAACAATGAAGGGTTAACATGTCAATTCATTTGCCGAGTCATGCATTTGTTATTTGCCTTCATTCAAGGCTTTGCAACCTAGAGTGCTTTTTTTGGAATTTTGAATGACATGGTCGCTCGATGGAAAGCCCATGCTAGTAGATGGGTGCAATAAATACAAGAATGCAAGTAAAGTGGATAGGAAAACAATTGCTCCAGATAGCTGGCATGAGGAAGACAACTACATGAAATATTCTACACAAACGTAGTACAATTGGCATGCTAACCCAACATAACACATCCTCTAATCACAATAGCAAATGGAGGACCCTTACTTTCTCTCATCTAGTCTCTTTTATACAAATCTCTTTGATAGGGCATGGAAAGTACCACCCCTAGCTACATTTACATTTGGCTGCAGGTACTTGTTAGAGGGGTAGGTGCCTTTAAGGCTAATGCCCAAATCCCTTCTAATAAGGTGGATCCAACCACGTGGCTCAATGCATTCTAGCTCAATGGTCTCATTTGGATTCAATCCATATGATGTTGACTTGAGCAAATGGGGCACTTCACACTTTGCTCCTAGGGGGTTCACCTCATAGAAATTGAGTATACCATGCGCATTCAAAAGGAGGGATATTTTTACTCAATGATCTTTTGAAATTAAGAATCAATATCTTGTAATAACTATTTTTCCAATGAATGAGATCATTTTGATATGAGAATGAGAAGCCATAATAATCCTATTAGCCATTAGTGCACCCACACATGCTGGTTCTTAATTTGTTCCTTAATTGCCTTTTCCTTTCAATGTCTTTAGCACTTTCAATGAGGAATCAAAGACCACTATTTGGTTCTAACTATCTCCCTCCAAACTTATAATTATGCCTCCTAATTATCTCTGACCTTTTACAAAGTCCCTTAAAACACTCAGCCTAGTTGACTGTTCACTTATCAAAACTAGGTAGCTGAGTTGAGTCAAGTGTGGATGCACAAGCAAACTACTTCTAGTATTTTGACCTTAATCCCCTAGGTCTTACTATATTGATTCTATAATTCACACACATTCACCTAGCCAGCCCAACCCAAGCCTAAGATAGTTTGATTTATTCTGGGTATCCAAGCATCCAAGGTAATCACAACCTTAATCCAAAAGAACCATAGGAACAATAAAGACCTTTCCATGGTAACTCAAATCAATTGATCCATGCTATAATGCCTATGAATCTGGTAGCTTGGAATCTATAGGAAATCCTTTTTTTTGTTGAAAACATCAAATAATTGTTTTACATATATATGGAAGCAATTGTTATTTGAAAGTACACTCCTTGAGCTTCCAACAAACCAAAGGAGGCAACCAATTGATAACATTTACTATGGTTTAGGGGATCTCCAATACTGCATCGCAATCGTGTACATACATTTCAAGGCAAGCTCAATAACTTTTTCTCATTTGGTCGAAAGGTGATTTTTTTGAAAAAATGTATTCCAGACTTATGGAGCTATAGTGCATGGTGGCTTTAAAAATTTGATATTTGGTGAAATTTGTAGTTTGGCTCACCCACAAATGGATGCACTAGAAAAAACTAAATTCATACATGTGCAATGCTCTTTGAATAAATCCCACATATTTTACCATTTTTCATTGGTTCCTTTTCGAGTCACTACCTTGCAATGAGGCCAATAAGCATGTCAAAGGTGGTTCTATTTCTTAGTCCACAACATCAAACTTGCTAGCAAGCCATTTTGCCTTTATTTATTTTTAGCCATTTTGGGCTGCTTTGCATTCGTTTAGGGGGCACAAGTTGGTGACGTGTATAGCTGAAGGCGGCAAAACTCAACCGTCAATTTTTCCAAAATTTTATGACTCTCGCTATTGCATTCAAAATTTCATTAAATTTACTTCTCATGTGAACACTTGTGTCCTGCCCTATCACCCTGTCACCTGAACATTGTCCCAAAATACGAGTTCTCCCAGAATACAATTTGCTTGCATCCATGACCTCGGCTTCTTCCCCTCCCTACTTCTTTTTGAAATTTTTTCCCCATGCTCCTCAGGCTCTCTTAGATGTTGGAATGTGCACAATGTTTTATTCCTTTTCATGAAGCTTTCAGGAGAGTCCTTGTTTTGGTTCACAAGCTAGCTTGTCTAATCACATAAATCATTTTTCATTTCTTTGTTTGCTTTATGTATTTGAAGCAAGGAACGACATGGTACAATGCAATTTGTCATGGGTTGCAAGAGAACTAGATAAAGGTTGCAATATAAAAAAGTTGATATACTCGGTCAAGGTATGAGGAGGAGGTGGAACGCCATGGAAATATCCAAAAGACAATGACAGACACACGTGCAACAAATGTGGAGGGAGAGACAAGTTCAAGAAAAATGACTCCTGGCTAGGAAGCTAGCCTCAAAGGCAGTTGATGCATCCATTCGAGCAATGCCATTAAAATGAAGAACATGAGTTGTGGTTTTGAGGTAGCAACATCAGGTCATTTAGGGGAGTAACTAGCTTGTGTCCAAAGAAGCTTTACCCTGCACACTGGGATTGGTCAAGTATCCACTCTTCCAATGATCCGGGAGTTGCACATCCAAGAGATCACACTCTCTAACTTGAGGGATGGTCTAAAAAATGTAAAAGGGGTGCATCCTTAGATCAACTAGCTGCAAAGAGCAAGACTTGAGGAAGTCATCGGTGCAGTGACATATTCTGGCACAATAACACAAGAATTTCTCCAAACAAGAAGGATATCTGTAGGCTGTGGAGGGGACATGAGAAATATGGGGAGCACATCATACACCTGCTTGACATAGTGTAGCTCAGTAAGTTGGACTTGCAATGCTAAAATTTGGCTAACTTGTTTCCTCGCAAATGATTATGTTGGTTAATTTTCACATGCATCTTATAAAAATCTAGAGAGAGCAAGAGAAAGCGAGAGCGAGAGAGAGAGAGAGAGAGAGAGAGAGAGAGAGAGAGAGAGAGAGAGAGAGCTGATATTCTTTTCCAAGCCTGGTGATTGAAATGACAACCATTGAGCTGTTTCTATTTGGGGATCTATGTAAGTGTGATACATTGAATGTGTTATGTGTGTTAGTGTGGCCTTAAGTCCCAATCCTAACACATGAAAAGAAATGCCCAACTTGGCCAAAATATCAAGTCACTTGCATTAGTGTGGTCTTAAGTCCCAATCCTAACACATGAAAAGAAACACCCAACTTGGCCAAAATATCAAGTCACTTGCATTACTAGTTAGGAATCTTGACTGTACAAAACAATAGTCAATCATTTGAGATTGTATACTTTCATAACTAGGCACCAATGCATAATTGGTTGTAGCCATTTTTCATGAAGCTTAGGGTGATGATGGAGAGCCAATACTTGTTTGCTAGTTTCAGTCACCAGTTTCAGTCACCATGTTGGGTGTGTTAGTTTGCAGAGGAAGCTTCTCTGCTAAATCCATGAGGCTATAGCTTGTTGGGGAGGCTTGCAGAGGCGAGGAAGAGGGAGCTACTTGTCAAGGGGTGTTTATTTTTTGCAAGCTTTTTCATTTTTTTGCGAGCTTTTCCTTGGCTAAGCTTGGGGGACTTGATTTTTTTGGTCATTTTTTAGAACATTATATAACACAACTCTTGGGGGACTTCACATAATATAAGAGTCACTTATCTTGAACAACACGTATAACACAACCCTTGATCCATGATCACTTGAGAAGTAAGGTCAGTTGGCAAGGTTCTAGGATATGGATTTAGAGGAGTGTGAGAGCTCAATAAAAGAGGGTAAGGGTTTCAAATGGTAGATTCTTGTGTGGTTGCATGTTTAGAGTATTCTAAACATGCATTAATCTTTGAAGCAATATAGTGATTGAAAGTGTTTGAAGGATTGGAAGTGAGAGTGCTCTCAACGGAAGCAAGAACGGAAGAGGGAGAGAGAGAGACAGAGAGCCACACAAGTTTTGGTGGGTGCAGAACACCCTAATCTTCTTTTTCATTCATTTATATATGTGTTTGAGTATTGTACATAACCGAGGTAAAGGCACAGTGACCTTTAACCCCCACAACCTCCCACTTAAAGGACAATGTGCCTTTAAGGGAGAACAATCAGTGAGCATACTATCCAATGCCCATCAATACACGACAATACTCAAACCGCTGACTAGGTAGGCTCTTCGTCAACATATCTGCGCGGTTATCATCTGTATGAACCTTGACAAGCTCTATGCGCTTGTCCTCAAGTACCTCCCTGATGAAATGGTACCTGACCTCAATGTGTTTGGTATTTGCATGAAAGACCGGATTCCATGCCAGCTGAATAGCACTCATGGAATCACTATGCAATGTCGGTACACCTGTATGAATCCCCAAATCTCCCACTAGCCGATCAAGCCATATAGCCTCCTTGCAACCCTTTGTGGCTGCAACATACTCAGCCTCTGTGGTAGACAAAGCAACGCACTTCTGTGCGTGAGACATCCATGACACTGCACCACCTGCAAAGGTAAACACATAACCAGAAGTGGATCTCCTACTATCCACATGCCACATGCCCTGCATAGTCTGAATCTGTGTACCCAAGTACACGCATGTCTCCTCTACCAAAGCAGATGCACATCTCCTTGGTACCCTTCATGTACCTCATGATGCACTTAACTGCCTCCCAATGCCTCTTTCCTGGATTAGCCATATACCGGCTAACAACTCCCACTGCAAATGCAATGTGTGGTCTAGTAGCTATCATAGCATACATAAGACTCCCAACTACTGATGCATAAGGAACCTTGGCCATCATGGCCCTTTCCTCATCTAATTTGGGGCTATTTGTATGACTCAGTTTCACATATGGAGGCAATGGAGTACTCACTGCCTTCCCCCCCTCCATATTGAAACGCTGCAATACTTTTGTAACATACTCTTTTTGTGAAAGCCAAAGGAGTTTCCTAATCCGATCACACGTGATGCGCATACCAAGAATATGACCTGCAAATCCCAAATCCTTCATATCAAAGGCCTCATGCAACTTGGCCTTTAATGCATCTAGCTCATAAGTATTCTTGCTAGCCAATAGCATATCATCCACATATAGTGCCAAGATTATCAAGCGATTATCCTTAGCTCTTTTAGCATAGAGGCAATGATCAATTTCACTCCTTCTAAAACCCTGGGACTGAATGAAAGCATCAAACTTATGATACCATTCTCTAGGTGCTTGCTTAAGACCATAGAGACTCTTCTTCAGCTTGCAAACTAAATGCTCTTTGCCCTTTTCTTCAAAGCCTTCCGGCTGCACCATGTAAATTTCCTCATGCAAATCCCCATGCAAGAAAGCTGTCTTGGCATCCATCTGCATAAGCTCCATATCCTCTGATGCCACTAGTCCAAGCATGCATCTAAGTGTGGTCATCTTCACAACTGGAGAGAATATCTCATCAAAGTCCACACCCTTCTCTTGCTTGAACCCTTTCGTGACCAAACGGGCCTTGTACCTAGGCATATCATCACCTGTGACCTTCATTTTGTAGACCCATTTACATGGCAATGCTTTCTTTCCATGTGGCAAAGAAACCAAGTCCCAAGTCTTATTCTTCATAAGTGAACTCATCTCTGATTGCATAGCATACTCCCACTTGCGTTGATCCTCATGCAACATAGCCTCTCTGTAGCAAGAAGGCTCCCCGCAATCAGTAAGCATCACATAGTCTACCCCTGGAACAAACCTATCAGGCGGTCTAGATACTCTAGATGATCTTCTCAAGGGCATTTCAGCTTGCTGTCCCACCTGCATATTAGCCACATTTGGCTCATCATTGCCACCAATAGATGATCCATCATTTACCCTTGATTGTATACCTGTGGGAGTATTTGGTGGTACCATTTCTTGCACATTTGGTGCATGGATAGCTTGCTGTCTATCAACATATGTGGGTGCATTCACATCCTGGAAAGTGATTCTCTTTATTTCCACATCCCTCATGGGTGCCTTATGCATCTTCTTCTCATTGAAGACTACATCATGGCTATGTATGATCTTCTTTGCTTCTGGATCCTAGAGACGATAGCCCATCTCTCCACTTTCACCATAACCCAGAAAGATGCATTTCCTAGACTTAGGATCTAGCTTCTTTCGAAGCTCTTTTGGCACATGTGCATATGCCTCACACCCAAATATACGCAAATGAGAGTAAGAGGGCTTCTTGCCACTCCATGCCTCTTCAGGAATACCACCATCCAAACTCTTACTAGGTGATCTATTGATCACATGCACTGTAGTCTTCATTGCCTCAGCCCAAAAACCACCAGAAAGACTTGCATTGGAAAGCATGCATTGCAACCTTTCTTGAATGGTACGATTCATCTTTTCTGCAACTGGATTTTGCTCTGGAGTACGAGGGGATGTGAGCTCCCTCTTAATCCCACGTGTATCATAGAAATGCTGAAAGTCATGAGAGAGATACTCTCCACCATTATCAATCCATAGGCATTTAAGCGTTCTACTTGACTGATTCTCAACCAAGGCCAGCCATTTCTGAAATACCTGGAACACATCACTCTTCCGAGCTATAGCATAAGCCCACACTTTCCTAGTTGCATCATCAATGAATGTCACATAGTATTCAGCCCCGCCTAATGACCGTGTAGGCATGGGACCACATACGTCTGAATGCACCGAATCAAGCTTTTCAAACTCTTTCTTTCCCCTTCTTTTATGGGCTGATTTAGTCTGCTTCCCATAGAGACAGTGCTCACAAAATTCAAAATCAGAGAAACTCAAATGTGGTACATAACCCAAACGGCATAAGAGTTTCATTCCATTCTGGCTCATGTGCCCCAACTTGCAATGCCACAAAGAAGTGCTTGGCTGCTCGGTTATTGCAACAACATGATCAAATACCCCTGATACATGTAAGGGATACAAAGTCCCACACTTGGCACCCCTAGCCAAAAGCATGGAGCCCTTTTGAATTTTCCAACTCTGAAAGCCAAAAGTGGTGTGAAAACCAGCATCATCTAGCTGACCCACTGAAATAAGGCTCTTGGTCAACTTAGGCACATGTCTCACATGTTTCAATATAAATGCAGACCCATTTGCAAAAGAAAACTTTATGTCGCCTACTCCCACTATGTCACATGCATAGTCATTTCCAAGATGCACACAACCTGTCTTTCCACTGTCATAAGTGGAGAACCATTCCCTATGGGGAGTAACATGGAATGAAGCACCAGAATCCAAAATCCAATCTTGGGAATATGCATCATCTGAAGTGGTAAGCAACTCTGCAGATAAACTAGACATGAAGGGAACATCATTGTCACTATCATGTGTGACTGCATTGATCTCCTCGATCTTCACTTTTCCTTTGTCCTCCCTTGGACTCTCTTTCTTTTGATTTGCACCCCAATTTGCATTCTTTTTCTTATCCTTTAGCTCTCTTTTCAGCTTGTATCTCAGTAGCGGTCATTACCATGGGACCATGATTTCTTGAGCATACCTTATGCAGATCACTCTGGTTGCAGTTTGAGCAGTGTGCGCTCATTTATGGTGTGCATTTGGTTGCAATGGATGATTTATAGGCCATTTGGATGCATTGCGGTCCTTATTGGATGCGCTGATAGGCCCAAATTGCCTTGTGGGATGCGATTTTTATGGACGTTTTGCACATGGATGCTATTTTATGCTGAGGGACAGCTTTGACACATTGTAGGTGATGCACTGATAGTGCTATGCTCTCTTGCATGAGATATTATTAATGCATATGCCAGTGGACAGTGTTTATGCTTGAGTCATTTGGCACTTATTGGCATTTTGGATTGCCATTGCAGTTGGCATTTTCTTTTGGGCCAGATTTGCTCATATGGATGCATAGTTTTTGCACATTAGTCAAATGCTTTGAGACATGAGTTTCGGTGATATTTCACTCTATTGTGGCATACACATTTGGGTGCACCTGGTATTTGGTGTGATTCTCTCTTGTATGCACTAGCATTTGGGATTTTGTTTTATTTGCATTATGGCATCCTCTTCCATGTCTGAAAAGGAGTTTTTCAACATTAAAAAGTTTGATGGGACAAACTTTTCTTTGTGGAAAGAACAGATAAGGGATGTGCTTATTCAAAAGAAGCAGATTAAACCCTTGGCAGGGATTGAATCTAAGCCGGCAAATATGTCTAAAGATGATTGGAATGAGTTGGATGCATTAGCAAAGTCTACTATTAGACTTCATCTTGCAGAGTCAGTTTATTTCACAGTAGTAAATGAGAAGACTACGGAAGATTTGTGGAAGAAACTATGTGCCACTTATGAAAAGGAAACTGCCTCTAATAAAGTTAACCTCATGAAGAGGTTGTTTGAGCTGCAGATGAAGGAAGGGGTCTCCATTGCTTCTCACTTGAATGAATTCAATATTATTTTCAGCCAGCTTCAGGCTCAAAAGATGAATTTTGATGCGAAGACACAGGCAATATTTCTCTTATGTTCATTGCCATCCTCATGGGATACCTTCCGTACAGCTGTCAGTAACTCTGCACCTAGTAAAGTACTGAAATTTGATGATGTTGTGGGTAGCTTGTTGGCCGAGGAGATTAGACGGAAGTCTATGGACAGCAACAAGCACAATGCAGCCTTAAATGTGTAAAGAGGCAGATCACAGTTCAGGGGGAAGTCCCAAGAAAGAGGGAAGTCTCGTAGCAAATCCAGGGCACGGAACATTGAGTGTTACCACTGTGGCAAGAAGGGCCATATGATGCCATTGCATAATCAGACTCAGCAAGAAAATATGCAAATATCTCTCTTCTGCCGGAACTCCAAAATCCCAACCGATGAGTGAGAAATGGGAGTCAACACTTATCCACTGCCATGTGGTATAAATCTAAGGTTTCAAAACCTTAGAATGAAAAATGCATAACAGAGAGATGAAATCGAATACACAGAGATCTATAACTTTGAAAATCCTCCACCGAATTGTGCAAGAACTGATAGGTAGGTGTTTTTGGGCGTCCGGAATGCAATGGGACAGATGGTTTTGGAAACCGTGGTCTCAATCACTGGGTCCAACACACGGGCTGAAAAACGTTTTTTGAGACAGAGCTATTTGTAAACTCCACCGAAGTGCGAATGATGAGCAACATAGCAGTTTTAGGACCTCCTGAGTCCACCGGAACTGACAGATCTACAAATGGTTGCTCCAAACTTGAGTTCCAACACCCGGGCAGAAAAACGTAGGAACTGACACAGTGAGTCAGAAATCCAATGAAATGACCCCAGATTCAAGAATGAAGGTGTTTCTAAGCTCTTGAAGTGAAGTGGACACTAAAAGCAAGCAATAGTTGCCTCTACAAGTCAATACGGAGTCTTTGTCATCGAACGGAACAGGGAAAAGCTCAAAAAACGACTTTTTCTTTGAAACCACTTAATAGGCTCTCAAAACCACTTCGCAAAGCCAAAGTGACTTTTCCAAAGGTTCCTCCAAGTCTCTGTACACTCGGATGCAAGTAAAGTCACCCACAAAGCTTCCCACAGAGCTTCTCCTTTCTCCCACAGAGTTGCTGAGCTTCAAGCATTCATGCACGCTCAGCTAGATCACCTGGGCTTTGATACCAGTTGAGAGTGGTCTCAACGGAAGTAAGAACGGAAGAGGGAGAGAGAGAAACAGAGAGCCACACAAGTTTTGGTGGGTGCAGAATACCCTAATCTTCTTTTTCATTCATTTATATATGTGTTTGAGTATTGTACATAACCGGGGTAAAGGCAGAGTGACCTTTAACCCCCACAGGAAGCATGCAGATCTTCAAAGCAATGCAATGATTGGAAGGATGTATTTTTTATATGAAGGTAACTATTTCAAAATTGCATTCTTAAAAAAACTTTCAAATAATTGATCTTAAAACTGATGCAATGACTAATTAGAAGCATGCCTTCAAAGAATCTTTTTGGTTATACATAAAAAGCATCACGTATTTGAAGACAATCAGTCCAAACTTTCATTCCACACAAGCACTACAACCAAGGCACGCACACGAATAATGTAATAGATCCTAATCTTGAAGACCTTTCATGTCTCTTTAATCACACAAGTGTTGATGACAATATATGTAATCCTCAAACCATGTCACAAGAAAATCATGAAGATATTATTTGGGTCTCTTAAGACCGATGCAAGCCTTTATGATAACAAGATGTCCTAGTCCCACCTATAACTTGTCGGGCTCTCTAAACCATTTCACAAGAAAATTATGAAGATACTCTTTGAGGTCTCTATGGAAAAGAAGCTAGCCTTTATGCCAATAAGGCATCCTAGTTCTAGTAAAAAACTGCTAATTGTAAGTGTTCAATAGAAAAGTTAAATCAAATTTGTTTAATTATATATATATTTTGACACTCTAACACAAGAAATGACTGTTCATATTACTCCGATTGACTTGATTACAAACATGAACATGTTTGGAGTCAATATTGACCAAGTTATGGCCAAAATAAGAATGGATATCCAAGCCCCCCAAGCACTTGAGGAGCTGCGCTAGCGCACGTAGCCCCAGGCCATGCTTGAGGAGCTTGGACATCAAGTCTTATTTTGGCCATAACTTGGTCAATATGACAGCAAACATGGTCATGTTTGTAGTCAAAATGATCAGTGTGATATGAACAAAGCCATATCTTATGTAGTAGTGTCAAAATTCAAAATATTTAAAAAGTTTTTGTTGAAAATTCTTTGTTTCATAAGAGCCTGAACTTATCATTGTATATCAATAGTTTGAACATATATACTTAGTAGTTATTAATAATCAATAATTTCAACAAGAGTATAATAAATGATACTAAAAGAGCATCCTTATTAGCTTCACATGAAAGGGAAGATTGTCCTAGACAAAGACAAAAAAGAGGATCCCTAGAGCTTGGCCAAGGGCTGCGCCACCAGTCATTCCTTGATCATTTTGTGTACAAAATGGATCAATTATATGGATAGCAAAAATTCGGTGAGCTACAGAAAGGCTTTTTAGATGGAATTTGATAGAGGGAGCTTCGTGGGTCTCCCAATTTCATTTCTTTTTTTTCACTACACAAAATTCTTACTTTGAGGCTCAAATAAAGATAGCAAGAAAACCATTAAGCTTACAAAGGTGTATGTTTTTAGTGTTCCTTTTTATGTCTTTTCATTCACAACTTAAAAAAAGCTCTCAAAAAAATGAAAAAGCTCGCATGCAAAGCTCACAAAAAAATATATCCCCTTGTTGAGGAGGGTAGAAATAGTTGTATAAAAAGGGGCCAATATTTGTAGCCACTATGTTGGTTGTCTGCTACAATTATGCAGGTCAATTTTCATTTAAATTTTATGAATTTAGGGGGGTGGGATTGATATTCAAGCATGATGTTGGTTGTAGCCATGATGGTTGAACACGATGAGAGGAAATTGAATTAGTTAGAGGATGTGGACACTTACAATAATGATGGTGTGTTGAGGAACCATCTCAACATCATATGTTCAATATGTGTGTAGCACTAACCTAATAGAGTGCTATAAAGGAAAGGGTTAGAAACCCTAACCCTAACCCTAAAGGGGCTTGCATATATTCTACATTTTCAACTAAATCTAGTGTACAATCAGTCATTCGTGGTGTGCTCTCTAGCTATGCCCTCTCTCCTCATCCCCACTCTTCCCCTCTCCTCTCTCCATCTTTGTTCATGGTATTAGAGCATGGTTCTGCCTTCCGCTGAGGCACCATTCGCGAGAGTGTAGAGATAGAGAATGAGTGAGCATCCATTCAATTCCGCTGAGTGAAGGATTTATGTTCATTGATAAAATTTCCATCCATTCATTTTGTTGTGAGAGAGATTGAGTGCTCATTCTATTATGAGAGATTCTGTCTATGAGAAAGTTTCCATTCATGTCCATTTTTACTTGACAGATTTGATATATCTCCTTGTGAGGAAGAGAGCTTTGTGAGAGATTCTAGTTTGATATTTCTTTCAATCTCCAGAGAGAGATCTTCTTAGAGAAGATACCCTATCCTAGTTCTATTCAAACTGCAATACTCGTTCTCCCTTCATAGAGAAGACGATGCAATTCTAAGAAGGTAATATTAAGGGAGCTTTTAAGGTCAACTCTACACTACGAAGGACTCTTTAGCCATCCATCAATAGCATAACCTCATATGACATAGCCTAATCTGTGACCTCCTTCGACCTACGACTTCAACCAAGCTCCTATCAATACAAAGACTCCATGCAAACAATTAACGTTTTCTTTTGACAAGGGCAAGCTAAGGTGGCCAACCTTAATGACTTCAACTCCCTCGGCCAATTTTGAACCCTACATGGACGCCTATACAATATATCTTCCACCATGAGCAAGCCACCAATGCCTTCATCAATGCGGACTCGTCACAATAGGCGGCTCTATAGCCCAGGACTCCAGAATGCTGCTAAATGCATGATGGACCAAAGCTCATAGCAAACAGCAGACAATGACCCTCAGCCCTCGAGCTTATCCACAAGCAGTGGACAATGATTCTCCACCTTCCTACGGATCCTCAAAAAAGGCACATCAACTATAAGTGTTACCCTCTCCTTCTCCAAGCGCCTATGACCACAGACCATGACACCTCCATAGCGATGGGTTTTTGCCCGTTAATGGAATCTTTGTTCTAATTTCGTCTGCTTGCAAACCTAGGGTTGGGGATTTAACACATGGCATGCTTGCAAGATGACACATGTCACTCTCAGAATAACCCTTATCTGACACCTCATCAACCTAGGGTTGGTCCAGATTGAGCCATGTGGCACCCTATCCTTTGACACATCATCATTGTGGACTTAGTTTTGCCACATTAGCACATCCATTTAGCACTATGAAGTCAACATCCATATTAGTGCCATATCACCTTGATTGCCACATAAGCTATCAGCTTGTTATGTCATCAAGTTGACTAGTCAAAGTGCCACATTATCAATTAACCACTCAAAGTGACACATCACCACTGCAATGTGGCACTGACCCCTTCTAGGCACACTTACCTCTTGCCAAGCACTGCATATGCACATAGGTGCCACATCAGAACAGTGCCTCAAAGGCACACTCCTTGGTAGGCACACCTCTACATGTGACTCACCCTACCACATCATCACTATGCATTTGCACCCTTTTTTTGCCCCTCC
This sequence comes from Dipteris shenzhenensis, assembly GCF_047967505.1. Lineage (NCBI taxonomy): Eukaryota > Viridiplantae > Streptophyta > Polypodiopsida > Gleicheniales > Dipteridaceae > Dipteris > Dipteris shenzhenensis. The sequence goes on from NC_141626.1 coordinate 10,437,678, forward strand.
ACCTAGATCAAGCCATATCTCTTGATCTTAGAAGAATTTGAGGGTGCTCCAAAAAGAAAAAGCGCTCACCTTTTTGTGCTCTACATGCTCGTCACATCATGTGGACTTTGCGATGCAAATATCATACACTTTTGAGCCTTGATGACAAATCCACTTCTTACATGCACATCAGCCTCTACATTGATGCATCTCACCTAGCACCTAAAACAAAACAAAGAAAAGGAATTATTTGCTACTTTTTCATTGATCGAAGGTTATTCTAGATCTAGATCAGAGTACATTAGATCATCCATAGTGGAGAGAACTCCAAAGTAGCCAATCAAAGCCCATAAATTCCTAAATTGTACCTACTTGGAGTTAGTCGCTTCGCTCACATGCGGTTTCACATCATTACATTTCCTGAAACCTGACCACCATCAATTCAGTGAGAAAAATTTAGAGTTTTCAAAGGCATTGGCTAATTGATTAGAGGACAGGTTACACATTGTTCATTTCTCACTCACATGCCACCATTGTAAAGCCTTATATGCTATTTTTCGGCATTGTGCACATCATATAAGCCATGTAAAGCCTCTTTTCTATTCTTGGCATCATTTCCCACAAGCCTTTTAATAGATTGGATTATATATCTTCACCAATAGTTCAAACACTACAAGGCACAAGCCCTTTTTTGATGGAAATACCGACCTTTTTTTACACTAAAAAGTTTTTTTTTTACGGACACAAAGGTCGGTATTTACGTTGCTATAAGCATCGAAAAAGAACGGTCGCTATATAAGCGTCGCTATATGGCAACACTAATAAGCATCGCTATATAGTGACACTAATAAATGTCGATATATAGCGATGCTGGTAAATGTCTCTATATAGCGACACTGGTAAACGTTGCTGTATAGCGATGATTAACAGAAGCTAAAAAAAAACATTAGTGGGGCTAAACAGGGCCACAACAAGCCTTGTTCTGCCCCACTAATGTTTTTTTAAAAGTAATTACAAAAGAATGTTATTTGTTACAAAAAACATTTTGTAAAAAGGGTGATACAAAATCGCTCAAACGAGCCGAGCGACAGAAGTGTTAGATATTAATGCTCCACTCTCGTGTAACTATGCGGTAACCAGCTAACTCTACTTATAAGCCCCCCATATGAGGAGAAGGCATTTGAGTAGCTCGATTATCCGGTAGGTCCTGGTTTGGACACTAGATGGGGGCCATGTGTGGCCTGATGGCTAGACGACTTCAGATAGAGTTGGTACACTGCCAACTAGGCTACATGCAAGTGTGTGAAGGCATCCCATGATTGACTGCACTGAGGGTAGACGGAGCATTGCTTGGGGCAACCCACTCTCGGGTTGCGGGGCCCGTTTGAAGCCCCAAATGATCAGGGATGGTTGTGGGCTAAACGAAAACTGTAAGTAAGTTGTTCTATTTTGCGCACCGGTTCTATCATGTGGTCGGTGGCCTATTTCGGGACCGCCCCCCAGTCAGCCATTTTGGGTGGACTGGGTCTCCCAATTGAGCTTAACCCCACTGGTGGCTATATAAGAGTAAGCTTGTGAAGCCCATTTCATCACCGACTACAGCAACCCTGATTCCTTAGCATCCAGCGTCCGTCCTCTACTGTTTCTAGCATGCCATCAAAGCTTCTCTCATAGGAGCGCACGGTTGGGAGGCAGCGCCATCTATTGTATCAGTTCTACAGTCAAATTTTTGATTCTCCATACTATCTATTTTCTCTCTTGCATACGAGATCCTGTTATCTATTGAGCATAGACGTTATATTGTTTTCTTACATGGCATCACAGCCTGGACTCTAGCAAGAAGATTTGGTAGTGTGTTTCTGTTTGCAAGCAGATTGTGAGAGATGGCCCAACCCGCAAGACTACAAATCCCACCGTTTGGTGAAAGCAGAAAGTTAGACGGCACTAACTATCCACTCTGGAAGTTCAAGATGAAGACCATCCTAAGCACATACGACCTTTGGGATACTACTACTGGGGTGGACGTGAAGCCGGCCGGATCCAGCCAATGCAAGACAACAGATAGTACCAACTACAGATGAGATTCTCGCGTGGACAAGAAGAAATGCAGATGCACTGTGTTCTATTTTCTGCAGTGTAAGTGATTCTGTCATGGCATTAATTCAACATGTCACCACAGTGGAGGAGGCATGGACGGTCTTGAAAAATCAGTACGAGACCACGAATCAGATGTGGATTCAAAATCTGGAGACTCAACTCGTGAATAAAAAATTGTCCTAAGTCTGAAGCGGCAGAGAAGTTCATCATCAGGGTGAAGAATTTGCGTGATCAGATGACTGCGATTGGCATCACCATCACCAGCGAGAATCTAGCATGAAGGTGCATACAGATTGTCCCACCAAAGTACGATGGTCTTGTTATGGTGCTGAATACACAGAACAAAAATCTGCCCCTCAACTTTGAGGATTTTAGTGCAATGGTTCTGGAGGAGGAGATGTGTCAAAAGATGAGGACTAGAGAAGATTTGGCTTTCTATGCTAGATCAAAGAAAGGTAAGGGTAAGGACTCTAGTAACCCATCTTCTTATGATGATAAAAAGAGAAAGAAGAAGATCAAGTGCTTCTATTGCAACAAGGCAGGGCACAAACAGAATGAGTGCTGGAAGAAGATTGCAGATGAGAAGAATGGAGTAAAGAAAGAGTCCAGCAACAACACGCAGACAGTACCAGCAGAGCTGTTTGTAGCAATTGAGGAGATTTGCATGGAGGCAGTTCATGTACGTATGGATGAACCTTAGATTATTGACAGTGGTGCATCGCGCCACATGACCAGTTAGAAGGATTGGCATACCTCTCTACATCTGGTAGGGAATGACATCCTAGTAGCAATCGGCAATGATGAAAAATGTCCAGCAAAAGGAAAAGGTACGATTGCTCTCAAGTCAGATGGAGTTGTAAAACAGTTGTCCGATGTTCTTTATGTGCCAGATATCAAGAGGAACTTGTTGTCCATTTCTACGATCATGGATCGGGACCTCAAAGTTCACTTCGATAAGAATGGTGCATAGATTTTGGATCTTCAAGGGAAGGTCGTTGGTAAAGATACATGGCGCAACAACATCTATGAACTCTCAGCTTTCAATGCTCGAGCCGATGTGAAGAACACTAAGCTATGGCATGAGAGGTTTGGTCATCTAAACCTTAGTTCTTTAAAGGAGATGCATAAAAGTGGAATGATTGCAGACATACCAGAAATTATAGATTTGCCCAATGTATGTGAAGCTACATGATGGGCAAGCAACATCAGCAGCCCTTTCCTAAAGAGGCTAGCAGTGCAAAGGCTCATCTAGAGCTCGTTCACATGGACCTCTGCGAAAAGATGGAGATGGAAGCTTTGGGTGGTTCCTACTACTTCATGACGCTGATCGACGAGTACAGTAGAAGGATATGGATATACTTCCTGAAGACTAAAGATGAGGCTTTTAGTAAGTTCAAAGAATGGCATGTAATGGTCGAGAAAGAAATGGGGAGGAAGGTGAAGAAGTTGAGATCAGACAGAGGTGGAGAGTTCACATCAAGTGAATTCGAAAGTTACTGCAAAAGTCACGGGATCAAGAGGCAGAAACCGCTGCCACATACATGACAGTAAAATGGAGTAGCAGAGCGCAAGATGCACATCATCTGCGAAATGGGTAGGAGTATGATGAAAGGGAAAGATTTGCCAAAGACTTTCTGGGCTAAAGCATGTAACACGGTAGTCTACATTCTAAATCGTAGCTACACGAAGGCTATGAATGGGATGACTCCACTGCAGGCTTTTCTGGTAAGAAACCTTCAACTGCACATTTCAGAGTTTTTGGATGTGATTGTTTTGTGCATGTCCTTGATGCTTATAGGTTCAAATGGGAACCGAAGAGCCAGAAGTGTATTTTCTTGGGCTACAGTGAAGAGGTGAAGGGTTACCATCTCTATAACCCTGTTACCAAGAAGGTAATAGTAAGTCACGATGTGGTCTTCTCAAAACAGCTGCATTAATTGGAGGAGGATGCTTCCCTCCCAGACAATCAAGATCAGGATATCCATCTAGTACAACCACCGACAGCAGACCGAGCTCCCCCAATGGTGCTTGGGAGGATTCAAGATAAAGAAGAGGAAGAAGAGCCTGATGGGATATCTCAAGGTGTATGCCCCAGGCACACCTTAGGTTCTATGTGTGTGTGCTAGAGGCATAGTTAGGTGCCCATAAGCACTATTAGGTGGTGGTAGATGCCACATAGGATGATTGAGAGATTCTAGGAGCTGATTGAGGAGATGATTGTGGAGCTTGGTGGCTCATGTAGAGGTGCCTACATATGGACCTCAACCTTCTTCATTCCATAAGCAAGCATTCTCTTGTTTCATGTTCAGCGTCATGCTTTCCTTTCACTTCTTCAACATGGTATCAGAGCACTATGATCCTCCTTGAGCCCATTTATGCCATATCTTCTTCTTCTTCTTCACCTTCCTCTCCATTTTGCCCCTTTATGCCCAACTCCTGCCCAAACACTTGGAGGGCTGAGTTCTCTACCTACAAGCAACCATTCCCAAAGTCCTTCTAGCTAGAGAGACCCTTCAAATGGTGACCTTCCACGTTAGAGCAATTAGGCAATGGTGCCCATAGACCCATGCAATAGCCGCCTTCTTCTTGATGCCATTTTGTGCAATACGACTTGCTAGAGCAACCGCTTCAAAATTCCTCTGAACCATGCTTGCACAACATCATGAACTAGCCCCTGTCTAGATTTGAAGTGAAATGGTCCACCAGGGAGGGAGAAACACACGGAAAACCAGTCAACAATCAAGCTCCTAGCTATGGCGACATGACACGGCATTTTGCCTTTCCTATTCAGTGGCTATTCTCTGGTATACTAGCTTTATTTCTACCTAGAAAGCCCTCTTTTCTTTGTTTTGAAAAGTGAGATACAAGCCCTCCAAGACCAAGCCTCTATTTTGGATAGTTTTGACAATGTTGTGAGTTTGGTGCTATATTAGATGCTACTTTGACATTTCTGATGTTTTAAAGTGTTGAATAGCATCAGTACAATTGTGGCTACAACTTTCCTTTAGGTTGCTATACCTGGATTTGCTTGGAATACTTTCATTGAGCCACCTCTATGAAGCATGCAAGTTGAAGTATCATTTTCATTATGATTTTTATGGAATTTACAAGTCTTTGCTACACTAAATGCTTGTACTTTAAAGCTTTTCAACTTTTTCCAGCCTTGTAAGAGAGTAGATACTGCCCATTTTGGGTTAGACCCTCTCATGGCTACCTTCTTGAATATTGATAAGTTCAACGGTAAAGGCTTTCACACATGGTAGATGAAAGTTAAGTTTGCATTGATGAGGGAAAGCCTCTGGGGGCTTGTCAAACCTACTTCAACTTCTTCTTCAACAGCCTCTAATGCTAGAGAATCCTCAGCTCCTACACGCCTGGCATGAGATCCTGCTAGAGAGGAGGAAGCCTATGGCATTATTGCTCTTGGCTTAGGAGATGACTATATTCGTCACATTTTTTATTTGGAGTCTCCTTCTGAAGCTTGGCATAAGCTTGATATTATTTTTGGTGCTAGATCTCACATCTCAAAATTGTCACTTAAGATTGCTTTCTTTGAATTAAAGATGACTAGTGGCACTCCCTTGGCTGCCCATGTCAATCACATGCAGAGTCTCATGACTCAACTTGCTTCTATCAACTCTCCAATCACTACAGATGATGCAATGCCAGTATTGCTCAAAGGTATGCCTGAAGATTATGATCATGTTGTTACCACATTGAAAAATCTTCCTAATCCTACTCTTGAAGGTCTTATTACTACTCTTCAAGAAGAAGAAAGGCACAATTAACTCCGGAGAGGCAATGACACAGCCTATGCCATAAAAACTCAAATGGGCAAGTTTCAACCTTGCAAACATTGTGGGAAGACTAATCACCTCTCAAAAGATTGCTTCAAGATCAATCCTTGCAAATATTATGGCAAAAATAATCACCATGAAAAGTTTTGTAAGGCCAAAAAGGAAGCAACTACAAAACCAGAAACCGCCAATTTACTTTTAGTTGATGTGCCTCCACAAGATGAGGCCTCCTATGATGATTATGCTTTTTAAACCAGCTCCACATATGCTCCAGATCTCTCTTTTATGTTGAGTCAAGGTACTCTGCCTGGATAGTCCTCCAAAATGACTGGAATAAACTATTGTGTTCTTTGTAAACACCTCTGGTCACCATATGATGTAGGCCATGTGTATGTGTTTTGCTCCATGCACACATTGTGTGCATGTAAATGGTGGGGAGGTACCAGCAAGCACAGCTAGAGAATTCTTAATGCAGGTTACTTTTGGCCACGCCTCCATAAGGATGTATATGAATGGTGTCGAAGTTGTAAAGTATGCCAAAAGTTTGGAAGGCGACAGTTGATTCCTGGGCCCTTAAGGCCTATTCTAGCATATAGACCATTTGATAGGTGGGGGTTGGACTTTGTGGGACCACTCCCTCGCTCATCTCAAGGCAAGCATTATTTATTGGTGGCCACAGATTGTGCGACTCGATGGGTAGAGGCCAAGGCCACAGTCAATAGCAAGGCAAGCACAGTTGCAAAATTTCTCTTTGATTAAATTTGTTCACACTTTGGTTGTCCTTTGGAAATTCTCACTGATGGAGGAACGTCTTTTGGAAATGAACTAATTGAAGATGTGGTGCATAAGCTAAAGATAAATCATAGCATGTCCACGCCATACTATCCCCAATGTAATGGCTTGGTTGAGAAAACAAATGGATTGTTGTGCAATTCAATGGGAAAGCTTGTTGACACCAAGAAAAGGCTTTGGGATAGGCACTTGGCACAAGTTTTATGGGCTTATAGAACCACACACAAGCTAGCTATTGGGTTTACACCATTCCAACTAGTGTATGGAATAGAAGCCATTTTACCCATTGAATCGGAGATACATAGTCTTTGCACAGCTATTGCAAGAATAGAAGGACAGGAGGATGCCTATGCTCAATGCTTGGTACAGCTAGAAGCCTTGGATGAATGCAAATTACAGGCCTTACAAAACTTGGAATCTTCTCAAAAAAGGCGCAAGGCCTATTTTGACACCAAATTACGCAAGAAGAAAGATATTGCAAAAGGAGATTTGGTAATGAGATTTGATAGCCGTCTAGACAAGCGGCTAGATAAAAAGTTTATCGGTCGATGGGATGGACCATATCGAGTCAAAAAGAATTTCACGAATGGAACCTATCAGCTTGAGGAGGTTGATGGCATGGTGATACCCAGATGCACCAATGAGTATCGCCTTAAATTCTTCTATACTCGACCACCTTGAGGGCCAGCAGACCCTCTCTGTACTAGAGAGGATCTGATGGGGGGGAAAGATGTGATGCCAAAAATTAAAATTTTTAATTTGGCATTGGTATTGTTTTTCTCTATGTTTGATAAGAGTTTGAGCATCAAGTGATAGCCTAGCGGCTCTCACTTATTTCTATTTTCTATGATATTGTATTGGATGGAGAGGATGAGTGGAATGGCTCATTGTAAATACCATAGGTATGAATTATAAATACCTTGGTATGGGGTGAGAGTTATTTGTGTATGGGATATTATGGAGTTTTTTAGAAAATAGGAAGGGTGAGTCATATAAACAGGTGGGCTCATGTCCATGTGTTCCAATAATATAAGAGAGGCCACATGCCAAGAGTGTGGAAGGCATGTGGAGGAGTGTAAAGTCAAGAGGAATCCTTCTAGAACTCCTATGTGGAATAAGGAGGATGTGGGCATGTGGAAAATAGAGGGTCCCTATGGGATCCATGTCAGGAGACTCTTGACTTTCTCAATATTTTAAGAGTCTTGAGCATCTTGTGATGGGACACATGGCAAGAGTAGCCAAAAAGGACATGGATGGTGACATACGTGCTTATGTGATTGATGGGGAAAGGAATCTCAGGTAGCAAGTATAAATGGGTGAAGGAGGGTAACAAAATCTCTATAAAAGGAGCCCTCCTCTCCCTTGTTCATCAATCTCTTCCACCATTAGGCCTCATGTTGCTGTAGCTCTAGTCTCCCCAAACCTCTTCTATGAGCCTTCTCTCCCTCTTGTAGATATTCTCTTATGTAGACTCTTGAGTCCATCTCTCTCTAGTTTATTCTCTCTCTATGAATAGTCTTGGAGCTTTCGCTCCCTCTTGTATGTATGAAACCTCTTCTTCTCCCTTGTGTTTGTAGTGTTGAAGTGGATTCTCACTCTATTTGTAATGAAGGTCACTTCAGGTTCTCTCTCTCTTGAGTGTCTCTTCCCTTTTCTTTCTTTCAAAAAAGTTCTTTCAAAAAAGCTCATTGTGTTGTTGAGCTGAAAGGAAAGCAAAGAGTGGACACAAACTCAGAATACTTGCATTACTTGCATTATGGAATGAAGAAGAGTGAGGTCCTTAAGTAGGCACCTCATACATGCTCACTGACATCACTGATGACTTCAAAGCTCCACAATCATCTCCTCAATCTGCTCCTAGATTCTCTCAATCATCCTATGTGGCTCTCCACCACCTAACTGTGCTTGTGGGCACCTAACTGTGCCTCTAGCACTCACACATAGAAAGCAAGGTGTGCCTGAGGCATACACCTTGAGATATCCCAACAAACCCCCCCTCAAGGGAATGCCTCAGGCTATGTCAAGGATACATCTAGTCTCATAGTTTCTCATGCCATCTCATGGTGGTCAAGGATAAATCTATGGCTAGGTTCTCATGTTAGCAAGGGTTCCCATGGGTGTAAGGTAAACAAAAGGGATATAAAAAGACCTTCCAATGGTTATCTCCCCTGCATGTACATGCACACAATGTCTGCAGGAGGTACCATGGAGCAAAACATACACATGGCCTACATCATAAGGTGACCAGAGGTGTTTACAAAACACACAAAAACACAATAGTTTATTTCATTCATTTTGGAGGAGGACTATCCAGGCTGAGTACCTTGACATAAAAAGAGAGATCTGGAGCATACATAGAGATGATTTAAAATGCATAATCTTCATGGGATGCCTCATCTTGTGGAGGCAAAATATCCATGTCAAGGCAAGGTCTTAACACATGGGCAGTGTCTAGTGCCTTATAAGATGGTACTATGATAGAACAAGTGGATCTGAAAATCATATCCTTCAAGAGAACAATTATCTTGTCATCTCCATAGTTGTGTAGAGAAGCATATCTTAGGTATCTGACCTTCATCTTTTTCTTGTACTTGGAGTCAAATAAAAGTGCCATGAGAGGGTAGATCTCTGGCTTTGTAGTTGCTTCCTTTTTGGCAACCATTGTTTTGGCAATCTTCAACAAGGAAGTCAGGTTGACATTTTCATCCTTTGTAGCATAACAAGACATTGCTTTATGTTTTGGCTTTTCACATATTTTGCATAAGCAAGCCATGAGAGGGTCTAACCCAGGTATTGGGCAGTGTCTTCTCTCTTACAAGGCTTAGAATATCAACTGAAATGCTTCAAAATATAAGCATTTAATGTAGCAAAGTCTTGTGACCAAATTTCAAACAATGATGCTTTCACTTACATGCTTCATAGAAGTGGCTAAAATGAATACTTTCCAATCAAAACCAGGTCTAGCAATTCAAAACAAAACTGAAGCCACACTTGTACTGAAGTTATTGAAAGTTTCAAAAAACCAGAAATGCTAGAGTAGCATTTTATGTAGCATCATCTTCAAAAACTTGTCCAAAACTGTCAAAGCCAAAAGGCTAAACTTAGAGGGCTTGTAGCTCACTCTTCAAAGCAAGGAAAAGAGGGCTTTCTGAAGCAAAAGAAAGCTCATATACCAGAGAGGATCCAGCACAGAGGTTGGACGAAATGGCGTGCGTTATTGCCCAGGGGAGTTGCTACAGGCTGAACCTGAGTTTTGACGATTTCTCCTTTGTTACTGAACCAAATGAGCTGAAAAATGGCTCAAAATCTTTATCTTGAGGTCACCCATCCACTCCTAAGAGGGCTCAAGCAGTGGCACAGCAAGCAGGGAGTATTGAGCAATAGAAGAAATGCGCTGTTTGGAGAATGGCAGCCAACATAGACGTTTTTTTTTCAATTGCTTGTAGGTGGAAGTTTGCCCATACTAGAGGAGTTTACAGCTCAGAGGGTTTGGGCAATGCTCGTTTGTAGGCGGAGAACCAAGCTCTCAAAGATTTTGGGAAGAAGGAGGAAAATGGAGAAGAAGAAGATGAAGAAGAAGAAGATGATGTGGCAAAAATGGGCTCAAGGGGGATCAAAGGGCTCTGATACCATGTTGGTAAGCTGAAAGGAAAGCAAAGAGTGGACACAAACTCAGAATACTTGCATTACTTGCATTATGGAATGAAGAAGAGTGAGGTCCTTAAGTAGGCACCTCATACATGCTCACTGACATCACTGATGACTTCAGAGCTCCACAATCATCTCCTCAATCTGCTCCTAGATTCTCTCAATCATCCTATGTGGCTCTCCACTACCTAACTGTGCTTGTGGGCACCTAACTGTGCCTCTAACACTCACACATAGAAACCAAGGTGTGCCTGAGGCATACACCTTGAGATATCCCAACACACTATGTACACATGGTCCATCTATTTCCCGAGCCACCATGCAAACTTCTTCCCCTCTTCTAGGCAAAATCTATGAGGGGTGGATCATTGATGAAGGTGGAGTCTTGAGGGAGCATCCTGCTCATGCGAAATTAGCATGGGTGGAGGGCAGTTTTCATGACAGTTTGAGCCCCTGTTAGTATTTTGCTCATAACTTTCTGCTCGCTAGTCCGATTGTAATGAAATTTATATCAGCATGAAGCTCTCTTTAAGGCGCATGTTTGTATGTGATCAGATCTTGAATTAGATATTGCTGCAAAAAGTTATGATTCTCTGTGTCTGATAGTCTGTTTTCATAATAGTTTTTACCCTTGTCTAGTAAACTGTCCATAACTTTTTGGCCGCTTCTTTGTTTTTTATGAAACATATATCACCGCGGAGCTCTCTTTAAGGCACATGTCTCTGTGTGCTTGAATTTGATATCATGTCTCTACTAAAAGTTATAGGCCTTTGTGTCTAATGACAGTTTGTGGAGTGTTTTGAGCTAAGTGTAAAGGTGTCTATAAAGGAGGTGCAATGTTTCCTCAAAATCTACCCATTTGACCCAATGAGCCCCTTCAAACTCCTCGATATATATCAGTTCATGTCATGTTGAGCTGCAAGATCTTCTTTCAACAACGTATCTCTCTTCTCTTTGGCACAGACCGGCTCACTGAGATTATGGCCTCTGCTAATCCTTTCCTTCTCCCTATGCTTGATTACAACATCACTTGGGATGTTACCATCTTTATTCTCATCTGAGGGAGGAAATTATGGTGTGGTATCTTGGCATAAAAGCTTCTTTCTAATGTTCCATTCTCAATGATAAATATCTTTTTCAGTTAATTCGAAAGTAGCAGGAAGTGAAGAGGTGCGTGAAGTTTATTACCCCCAACTTCATGTCACAATACCTCTATATATATCAAATCCCTAAAAATTAAAGCATTAAATCATATCCGCATTTTTTTGGAAAAAAATTAACATGAAAGCACAAGACAAAAGAAATTGCACCTCATTTTGGATGTCCTCTATTTCTTGAGACAAGAACTAGGGAATGGCAAAAAATTGAATGCTGCACTAGTCAAACACATTGTAAACCATCTTCAAAGTTACAAAAAGGATGAAATTGGCACTATGCATGCACGTCTCTACACATTGGCCTATCTTTTCACCATTTAAGATAAAGTTGAAGGAGTTGGACATACCATCCTCCATGACCAATATGTGTTCTCGCACATCCCGTAGAGTCCATTGCGATGTGATAGTCACATTCTTGGCATCTCCCTAATCAAGATGAATAGACAAACTTACCCCTGCATTGTTTACATCTTTAAAGTCAAGGGCAAGCCACTGGTGATTTTTTTTCTTCCACTGCCTGTACTAAAATACAAATACATTATTTGGCATGATATATGGTATCTAATAACCACATTGTCCTTATGTGCATGACATTGAAACACATGACCCTTTTGTTCACCTAACTTGATTCCCGAATTCATCCCAAGTAAGAGAATTTTCATCTACATGGTTGTAAGACCACATAGTTTTTGTTCTATGCATATGTATATGCTAAAAACAAGAAGCAAAAACTTTGCAAAGGCATAAACCAAGATAACCTTACCCATTTGGATCCAAATGTGAACTTCATGGCCATGCCCACATCCTTTGAATTCTTGTCCTTGTACGATTGCAATGTCCTTGAGTCCACCATGCTGCAATCCATGTCTTGAAGTTGTAGTGGTGTAATGCTTTATAGATGGCCATAGCCTTGATGAGTTCTGATCCAAGATGGTGGTAGGTGATCCAAGTTGCACCACGAAGTAAGAAAATTTTTTAAGATAGAGATGTGGATATGGAGATGCCACTAGCAATGCCAAATCCAATTGATCCAGATAACCTTACCCATTTGGATCCAAATGTGAACTTCATGGCCATGCCCACATCCTTTGCATTCTTGTCCTTGTATGATTGCAATGTCCTTGAGTCCACCATGCTGCAATCCATGTCTTGAAGTTGTAGTGGTGCAATGCTTTATAGATGGCCATAGCGTTGATGAGTTCTGATACAAGATGGTGGTACGTGATCCAAGTTGCACCACGAAGTAAGAAAATTTTTTAAGATAGAGATGTGGATATGGAGATGCCACTACCAATGCCAAATCCAATTGATCCAGATGGATTTAGAGAAGAAGATGAAGATCACAATATAAACCAAGAGGAACTCTATGTGCATAATGACATCATATGGGAGGAAGATGGAGATCAGTATATTGAGGAAGAAGATGACGATCACAAGAATCACCCGGATTTATTGAAGAAGATGATCAAGTCTATGGTGAACGTACGATGCCAGAGTATGATGATGATATAGGAGATCAACTCAATATAGAGTTGGAGCTAGACTTGCTTGGCACACTAGACTTGCTCAGGATGAAGCCAAGTCTCAAACGTGGACATGAATATATGAGCTTCAAACTTGATGTACATGCTCTTGTACTTTTATTATTTCAAAGGATCAAACATGTATGAAAAGAAAATTTTTTTGTCATTGGGTAAAACTATCTTTAAAATTCAATATGGGAAAAAACACTCTCTATAAAACATTGATATATAATGACCTTATACAAGTTTGGCCAGTGTCGCTATAGCGACGTTTATAAAAGTGTCACTTTATAGCGATGTTTATAAAAGTGTCACTATATAGTGACACTTTTTTGGCCCGCTTTGCATACCGATGATTAGCACCCCATGCACGCTAAACATCGGTGCTTAATGGTCGAAAAAGGGCCTATGTCTTGTAGTGAAATTGCATTTGATACAGACAGTGTATTAGAGTTGATCCAAATAGTGATTTCATAGGAACTTTGAGTACATTTGTTGCACCATGTCTTTTAAGGGGAAGACATTACTATTGCACTTTTGTATGTAGATGATCTAATTGTGACAGGAAGCAATGATAGATTCATCAAAAAGTTGAAACAAGACTTATCTACAGAGATGGACATGAAAGATCTTGGACTTATGCAGTATTGTCATGGAATTGAGTTCTGGAGAGACTCACACAACACCTTCATGAGTCAGCTAAAATATGTTGACAGTCTCTTGAAGAAGGTTCATATGGCAGATTACAAACTTGGGGGAGTCACTCATCATATATAACCCTATCACGTGAGTTCAACAGATGGGATTTTATTAATTCCATTACTTATAGATTTATATAAACATAAGGAAGTAAATTAAGACCCAAAGCTTAATATACAAAAGGGTGTTTTATATTTAAAAAGGTTCTAGAAGCTCCTAACATTGCAACATGGACATTTGGTTAGAATGGTTTATGTCACAGGTTGTAAAATTACAGTAGCTTTCAACTTAGATTTGGCTAACTAGTTATACTACCATAGTTTTCAATTCTCGTTTGTCCTTTAGGTGGCTTCTTCATTGGGGAGATGACATAAATTTTATTATGCTCCACTACAACATATTAAGGGTCCTTGTGCATAAATAGGAGATCTTGTTGGCATATGCATGCTAACTATGTCTTACTACTCAAATTTGTTATGTCAAGCGTGATTGCCTTGGAGTTGGGCTTGGCAAATTAAAATTTCGAGGTTTATTTTTGCAAGTTGTAGCACCCTTATAAGGTGACTGGACCTTTAAGAGAATTGAAAGAAAAATTAGGGCCTTCTATTGAAGGTCAATTTTTGAATTTGTTGCCCTTATCAAGTAAATGCATGAAAGAAGAATCCTTTCTAACTTATTGGAAGAAAATTTTGTAATATAAATATAGATATTAATACTTGTTATATTATTTTAGTGTGACTAATAATACATAAATGATAGGATTCTAGAAAATATTAAAATCCTATAGACTAAGTTACTAGTGACACGACTGAAGTCTAATAATAGATAGATGATAAAATTATAGGAAATATTAAAATCTTGAAGACTAAGTCATCGGTAACAATAAAAGTCTAACGTTAAAGGATTGAGGGTATCTATACTCTAGTATCTACTATGGAAGTTTCATCTAGCTATAAATTTTGAAATTTGCAACTCAAAGTTCAAACTCAAATAATGCAAATTGGTCATTGTAGTTGTAAAATATAGAAGTTCTGAATTGCATTCAGAGATTGTGAATTTGCTCAATGAGTATAAAGGCCTGTCATTAATTTTAGTAATTCGATTGATCTTTACCTAAACCAAATACAAACTGATTAGTGAGCTCTCCAAATTTTAGAGTGACCATTAACAAGTCATGTCCAATCTCAAGTTCATGACTGTTAACAAGTCATGTCCAATCTCAAGTTCATGACTGTTAACAAGTCATGTCCAATCTCAAGTCGACCTTTCCTTAGTTACAGCAAGTAGCCTAGCAAGATGTTTAGGTTTTCTCACACCCCCTTTAGCCACTTGTTCATATGAATCTAAGCCCTTGATTTCGTTTGATGTAAAAGCTAAGATTTTGAGTAAAGCACTAAAAGCATCTAGGTGCTTGTAACAATAAAAAGACTATATAAACGTTTCAAACCTATTTGATTTGAAGAGATGGTCTACTTGATTTGCAAGTGTGGGCTTATTGGCATGTGAAGCTTTGGAGAGCCTCACAATGATCTTATGCTCTACTCTCACAAGCCTAAAAGCTCGACTTACTAAAGTGATCAAACTCCCATTTTCCCAAGGTTGGAGAGACACGTAATGCTAGCTAAGTGGAGAATGAGAATGTAACATTGGCTAAGTGGAGAGTGAGAATGTTATGTGCTCTACTTTGGACTTCCTCTAATGATAGTTGTCTTTTTGTGCTGTCCAGAGTCTACTGAATGATCTGAGAATGTTGGAATCATCTTGCTCAAGGGCACACACAGAGGGTCACATTGGCAACTTTTCCTGATATTGTCTCTTGGCGTTTGACTACGATTACGACTATTGACATTCAGGTAATATGCCAGTTTCTTATCCATTCACGAGACTTATCCTCAGTGCTAATATTCTCAACATTATCTCGACACCTAGGGAAGGTCCCGTTCCCTCGGATTATAACTTTTTGTGAAAGGAAGCATGCCACCTCCCTGCCCACACTATGTGTGGTTATAATAATTATATATTATATATTATACTATAAATATTTTCAAGTACTAGTCCATTCAAAATTTCTTGTTTTCAATATGAATTCTTACAACATTCCTCTCATTTAATGCATGTTATTGATATGAGGGAGCAAGGAAATCTAAGATGGATGCAACATTGAAGGATGACTACACCTTTATTCATATGGTTGTAGTCCATGTCACAATATTGTAAAAACTACAATGAGGATCATTTATTGTATCACCTTATTCATGTATTTGTTGGACTTCAACTTCCAGAATATGGACATCACAAAATCAATAATAAATCATGACCCTTGACATTTGTAGGGAGGATCGGGTGCTAACGGACCCTGTGTCACATCTCATGTCGACTATTTTACTCATTCTCTTTTTTCTTTAAGCAATTGATAAAATAGTAGGATTCAGCTTCAATTTCGAGTTAGTAGTTACTTGCTCCACGATGGAAAGACTGCCTGCCGCAAATCTAGTTTGAGGCTTCTCTCTGATTCAATTTTGTATGTGAAGGTTGACCAAGAGACAAGAGTTCATAGGATTAGCATTACAACGACATGGATAGCCACTGTAACTTTGTATGTCTTGAATATTTCTCTTCTATATTTCTTTGAACATATATGTCTTGCATATTTATGTCTTTGTATGGCTTGTACATTTTCAAGAATCACCACTACCCTAAGCCATAGCCGTCAGTGCCAAACAAAGGACCCAACCTCCAGGTACTTTGAAGCTTTAAAATTTGCAAGATTGTGCATTCAAACTTCAAAGCTGTTTTCTTTGCATTCTACAATGCAAAATATGCGTCAGATAGAGAAAAGGTAAGCATTTGTGTGGGATAGATGTTCAGGGTGTGGTAGCTTTTGGCAATGGAAAGAGGAAAGGGTAGGCAAGCTCGTTTTCATGGTTTTACGATGAGGAGAGAGCCTTATTAAGAGAGGTACAATAGAAGATCTAGAGAGGCATATCTGCTTGTCTCATGCTTGAGCTAGACTATTACCTATTAACGATGGTCCCTGTGTGATTATATATCAACCTGCCAAAAGGTCATAGCAAAAACAACTAAATCCTTTGTGGCATAGCAAAGTATCAACAAACCATAGCGCATCAGGCCTTCCCCTAGACATCTTTTGATAATCACATGAAATACTTGCCGCAAAATGGATGATGGGGATTTAATTGAATTGTTAAATGACTTGGTAGGTGTTGTAACAAACTACTTGTCAATTATCATCTCTATCTTTGTCTCTTTGTCTCTCACTCACTCAATGTTCCCATAATTTGATTGTTGCTGCTCTGTCGCATTCCAAGCCCTCAAGACTCTCAAGCTATCGATATTTCTTCTTAGACGATGTTTAGGTAGATAGGGGAGAATGAACTCTACGTTGACATTGCAAAATCTCTATTGTGGATTGAAAATCCATTAGCATCTTGAATCTTATACATCTAGATAGTAGAGACTCAAGAGGTTGCTATTGCTACAAGATCTTGTCAAGAAAAATGCTAATAGTGGGTTGCAATTTATAGATATAGATATCGAAATACACAACAGTGTGTACTTTGCACTTAAATTCCAAAAAAAAAAAAGATGACATGGCTTAGAAAATGTGATTCATCACATTACTCAAGCTAGAAGGAACGATTTAGTAGTAAGGGCACATGTTGGAAGATGGACCGATAAGCTGTAGTGATGAGTCTCGATCCGGGTCCATAGAACTTGGTCTAAGGACTTCATCAAGAAGCTTATCAACACGCACTGCCAATTGTGCAGATCTGTGTGTGGTTCCTATTCTTAATTATAGAACTAACTTGCAAAGGATGGATCAAACAGTTGCAACACTATCTTGACAAGTTCAAGTTCTTTGCAATACAAGTCTATGAGGGCAAATTCAAGTAATTGTAAGACTAAACCTTTGATTTGTTTAGCTTTCTTGTTGTTTATTTGTCCTGTGATTTGGTTATATGGTTATGTTTTTGTTTTGTACTTGCTCATTTGGCAATTTGTGCTGTAAAGTGAACATTGTACATAAGAGACTAGAGTGAGATATAGTGGCAAGGAAAAAGGTTTGGATAGAGGGACTATAAATGACTTAATTTCCATGTTCCTTTCTAATTCATATTTTATTAGAATTTTTGAGTTTCTCCTTATGAACATGGCATGCTTGAGCATAGGTTCGCCCATTGTAGAATGCTTCTTCACAATGGTATGCATAGTACGTATGGCCATGGTATGATGGTCATCACGATGATTATGGATTTTCCATAATTTCTAGCATTGTTATTGTGACTTCTATTGCATTAATATGGTGCAATCTATGACTCTTAATCCCCTTAAAATTTAAATAGCTTCATTTTAAATTAGGAAAAAAAATATCTTACAATACAAGAAGCCTTAGCATGGGTTGCTTGTGAGAACAATATATGCTATAGGAGTAGAAAAATACCATAAACAAAAGAGAGACTAGCTTGCATAGAAGAAATGATCTAAAGAAGCTATGCAAACGAATTGAGTAGGCTAGAGAGATTGCAAAAGACATCATGACAACAGTAAATGTAGTCTCATGAAGTTTTTTCTAAGTATTTAATTTTCTTGTGCTTCTAATTTCTTAGAATTTATTATTTTGTTGAGTACTTTTTTCAAAAGAGTTATTGAATTGATTTGATTGATACATTCTCATGTATATATATATATAAGAGACACCATGTCTTTGTTAGAGGTCAACATCTCCTGATGTCACCTAGACTTGTTTGTGGATGTGCCCACTTAGTGAGAGTAGATGAGTGAGGGCTAGTGTTTTGGGTGTGCATGTCCCTCTTATGAGGCCTAGGTAGAGTGGGGTTTGGCATGGATCATGGCATAGGTTGGGGCCCCCTGGGTCTGTTGGCATGATACCCTGTGCTAGGGGGGTTGCTGCCCATGTATGGGGCTGTTCAAGGCCTATTGGAGGCATGGTTTGCTGCCACAGGGTAGCCCCTTCTAAGGCGCCATGGATGGGCTTGTGTAGGGCCTAGGTTGGCCACCTTTTTGGGGTAGATAGCCCGACCTGCAGGCTGTCTATCTAGCAGAGGTGGGCTAACTTCTTGGTTAGCCACCTAGGCTGGAGTGCAACCCCTTATAGAGGAGGTAGACACTAGGCTTCAACTCCTAGTGGGCCTGATATAGGGGCCAAGAGGATTAGTTGGCCATCACAACAAGACAAAGCACCTACAGACGCACACATAGATGCATTTCCTTATCTTAAAAAAAAACTTAGGGCACGTCTATTTGCATGTCGACTATCGATGTGTCTATAGACCCGTGTCTATATAACAGACATAGGCACATATAGACGTGCCTATAGATGCGCAAATAGATGCCCCGCTAGAAATTTAAAAAAATAGACAGGCACATATATAGATGCGTTTATAGATGCTCTTATAGACGCTGTTATAGACATTCTTATAAATGCTCTACAGAGAGACACATATATAAACACATTTATAGACATGCTTATAAATGCTCTACAGAATCTTTTTTTTAATAAAAGCAAGTGTGATTGAATAAAAGGCTGTGTATGTTGTGTATGCTATGTAGTTACAAGAATCCCATTTCCACATTGTGCAATTCAATTCTTACAGCCAAGCACATTTTAATTAGCACGATTGCAAGCACATCTATAGCCGATAATTACAATTCCAGATAAAACATTACAACTCCAAAATGTTTAGTTCACACGGCATTCATTTTGATAGAACGTTGCACAAGGAAATTGAAAGCCAAAAAAATAAAAGTTTATATTAATTCATAGCTCAAAAAGTGCTTGTATGTACATATAGCACGAAGCCAAGCCACATCCTGTGGCTTCAAGTACAAAAAATAAGTGGAGTGTATATACAAGAGAGGCATGAAGCCAAGCCAATGGCTTCAAGTACAAAAAAGAGTAGCTAGCACTACTACGACTAATCTAAGTTCTCTATGTCCTTGCTCCCTTCTTCGCCCCCTCTTCGCTCCCTTCTTCCTCATCTTCTCCCTCCTGAGATCAGCCGCAAGGTCCTATAAATGAGGAACAACATGTATCAATGTATGAAAAATCAAATCTTTACTTACAATATTGACATTATTTAATTACTTTCGAATACTTGGGGTGGCACTCTAGTAGCCTGGATATACTGCTCCTCAGTAATCAACCTGTCATCATAGAAGTGCCTCCATGTAGATCTCCTATGTGATGGTGGTAGTCGTAGGTTGTCTTGACAGGAGTAGGGTACCTACCCACAATATCAAGCTGCAAGATGACACAATTTTTGGAGGGGTTAGTACAAAGAAACAACCTCCTAATAAACTACATAAGCAATATAATTTGAGATCGATACTTACAAATTGGGCCTCCCATGATTCAACACCCCCTGCTCCAAAATGCACGCTTCCATATTGCTCCATTTGGATCCTTCGTGCCTCCACGTGTTGCAGACTGGGATCCGTCGGCCTTCGTTGCCTTCATTGCTTTCTTCCACTCATGCTTGTGAGTGGTGTGGGGCTGGTCCCTTGGTGGTTGACCTCCCTCGATCCTAGCAATCTCGGCTAGTGCCTACCTCTTAAAGTGAAGATCTTTTATTGCTAAGTATCGTAACAATCTTTGACTTGGCCCATTTATCTGTGAACTGAACATTAGGGGGATTAGGATACCTAAATGCAAAGTTTATTGAAGTATAGTCTCTCCTCACTGAAGCACACTGATCCATAAAGATGGCATATTGCTTCGCACAATCCTTGACCATTGCCTCAAGGAAGCAGCACAATTTCTATCCACAATCTTGGGGGTTAAGTGCGGCAAGAATCGATCCCTTCCACTCTGCACATTTGTTTTGCTGAGTAGGAAGCTAAAACAAGACTGGGTCCAGCACTTAGTCATCTTCTTTACAAAGAAACTAGATGGTTCTTTAGGCCAAAAATGTAAAATTTCACACTTATTGGCTATAATCATAAAAAAAGAACTACAAGAAAGAGAAATGACTCTGCCCCACCAGTCACCAAAACCAATTGGGGAGTTGGACATACCCTTCTCACCAGTATGGGAGCTGTCACCAAATTCTACTACTATCACATTGATAGGTGCAGCTGCCTTAGAAGAAATACCTATTCTGGAGGTCGAGATTGCAAAATTGCTAAGAGATGCTATAGCTTGGTGCACAACTGCAACCAATATATCTCCAACAACAACAGCAACCAGAGCTCGAGGCAAGATCGGCACCAGAATCTGAGGAAAGATTGGCAGTAGAGCCTAAGGCTACATCAGTACTAGAACTGCCCATCGGCGCCATGCCAGTCGATGAGCCACAAGGGGAGCTAGTGTCAAATCAACAGTATGACTATTGTACACAAGGGACTGAAATACCATTGGAACAACCTCCCCCAAGTACTACAGAATCATCGGGCTGGCTACATGGGCAAACTTGTATCAGTAGTATCACCAGCAAACCTCATCACCATCTGTCATTCTCCAACATCAAGCTAGCCAAATGATCCAAATGTCAGAACTATTCACTAGCTTGGCCAAGGAGGAATATGCAAGAGAATCGGAAAGACAGACTGCAACAGAAATTGAAGACCAATTCCAGGCAATCGCCATAGAGGTCAAGGCACTTCGGGCGGAGATAGATGAGAAGAAGGTAGAAGAAGTGCGCATGAACCAAGCTCTCCAAGCTTAAGAGAAGGCAGTGAGGGATGTGACCTCCAACCTCCACCAAAGTCAAACACATCTGACAATAGCAATACAAGGAATGGCAATCCTACAGACCTACTATAACTCCTTGACATCCGCACATGCTCAATATACAAAGGTAGTAGCACAAGCTCAACTCACTCTAATTCACAAAGAAGAAGAGCTCCAGGATTGCAAAGACAAGCTTGAAGAAATGAAACAATCTTTGGCAGTGCGTGCCTTCAGCATTGACAAGCTTACAAGGGAATGCAGAATCTTAAAGGACCAACTTGCTACCACTCAAGAGGCTAGCACTTCACAAGCACAAGTCTTGGACCAATGGTCCAATACCACTGAAGACATTCCTCAACAAGCAAAGGTTACCTTGCAAACTTGGGGGGGTCACTCATCATATGTAACCATATCACGTGAGTTCAACAGAAGGATTTTTTTAATTTCCAAAATTTACAGAAATAAATATACATAAGGGACTATTTAAAATAGTTTTGAAAAAAATTTACAGATTTGTATAGAAAAGGGGTACATTTTATTAATGAAAATTTTATAGATAAGGGATTTTAGAAATAGGCCTTGAACGCACGTGATATAGAGGGTTTATACATAGTGACCCCCCCGATCTTGCAAATGAGAAAGCTTAAGGAGGCATATACAACCATCTATCATCAACAAAGAAAAAATGAATCCCAAAAGATAATCATCTCCAAGCTTGAACTCCAATTGCTAGCGCACAACAATGAGGCATTAGAAGACAACAACAATGAAACCCCACTTCAATGCACAATGGTGGTGTACCAAGAGCTTGTGGCTGCCCTACAAGTGGAAGATCACCTCAACGCATGCATGCTTATCCAATGGAAGCAACTCCAAATCAAGATCATATTCGCTCATCCAATAATCAAATGGGAACGTTCCATTGGGACCGAAACCCTGCGCATAATTTGCCAAGACTTGTCCAAAGATGAGAAAAATATCTTCTACCTGTCTACACATCCTAAGCTACACGTATACTACAAACAACAACCCCAATATATCAATAGGTGACAAAAAGCCTCGGAACCGTGCACACTGAGAAAACCCTACTCTTCCTATAGAAGCCGTATGAAAGAGCTAACAATAATATTTAATAAAGGTGGTATTATATAAGCTAAAAGAAAAAATAATTGACTATCCCTCATGTATGACCAAAAACTTAATCTACACAAAGTGATACGTCACTTAAGACCCTCACAAAGAGACAAAAACCTAACGTAACAATGACCTAACTCTAACACTAGAGAGAAATACCCAACAAAAGACAAAATCACTTAGGATCTTCATAAGAGGATGAAAATTCCTCCCTAAGAACACAGTAGAAATCCATAAACAACCACTAACCATACAATTAGCCAACATTTGATATAGTCAACTTGACCAAATGAAACTGATTAATAAAAAATAAGCACATACATCCTTAGGACCTTGCAAGGCCCTAAAATAAGGAAAAGTTAGAAATTTTTTGACTATGATGAAGCTATTCATGTGAAGTCCACAGAGTTTCAAGATGAAGCCTAAGTGGAGAGTAATTGACTCCTTGTTTTGTACTAGGATTTTCATATATGTCTTGTAGTCAAGGTCTACTATGTCCCCCCTCTAGTGAAAAAGTTGAATTACATTCAGTGGGCCTACCTAGAGAATGTGATAAATTGAAGAGAATGTGGGGGATTCATGGGTTAAGGTAAGTGTGACTGAGGGAGATTGTGATACAGCTAAGTGAGTGGTTGGACCAATATATGTATTTTGTTCTAGTTTTTTGATTTGTAGTCATTGCGTTTGTCCATATATGGTCAACGTGGACCCATGTATTGTTGTTGTTTCAGTAATGATTTGTTCCATTTTCTAGTTGGACAAAAATCATGAAGTAGTTTTATGTTATGATTTTTTGTTTTGCAATCTATGTTGAAGGCCCCTAGTATGTATGCATCAATTGTTGGTTGTAGAATTGCGAGGAGCAAGGTTTATAGTATCCCAAGAAAGCTTGTTGTGTGTGCTCTTGGGGACTTGTAGATGTTGATAATGGCAATTTGCTCAAGGCTAGTCGAGAAAAATATAACGAGCAATCACTCACAACTGTTTTCATAGTATTGTTTCTATCGCATGATTTTGAGACCTTGATTATAGAATCTGGATATGCCAAAGTCATTTGATGTCTTCATGCATCCAAACCATGGGAGTGATATTCTTGATGATGGTTGTGAATGCAACTCTTGCAAGCACAAAATTGTTGCGCTCATGATGCTATTGCAATTTAGGATGTCTAGAGTGTGGTTGAAGAAGGACCTTGTGTTTGTGAGGGGTCTCAAACCCATGAAATAGTGGTGTAATCAAGTCGACGATTTGATGCTCATTGGGCTGAATGCCAAGAAATCCATTGTCAAACCTTGAGATTGGTGTATTATTCTTGTTACAGCTTCTGGTTGCACTAGAAGTTTTATCCTATAGATGGTATTAAGGTGGTTTTTCCCTATTTTAAATTCATGTGTGATTTGAACAATTGGTGCCTAGTCAACTGTGGTGTGGTGTCTTTGTAGAGAGATCTGTTTGCAGAAGAGGGAGGGAGAGGGGCGTGCTACCGCGACAGCGTGCGAGAGAGACAGGGGGGAGAGAGAGAGTGGGGAGAGAGAGAGAGGGGGGGAGGCGCAGTGCGAGGGGGGGAGGGAGAGAGGGGCACGCTGTCGCACTACCGTGGCAGCACGCAAGAGAGAGAGGGGGGGAGAGAGAGAGGGGGGAGGCGCAGCATGAGGGGGGGAGGGAGAGAGTGAAGAGGGAGATGGGTGTGCTACCATGGCAGTGCACGAGAGAGAGAGGGGGGGAGAGAGAGAGTGGGGAGAGAGAGAGAGGGGGGGAGGCACAGCGCGAGGGGGGGAGAGAGAGAGGGGGAGGAAAAGAGGGGCGCGTTGTCACAGTAGCGCATGAGAGAGAGGGGAAAGGGGGGGAGGTGCAACACGGGGGGGGAGAGAGAGAGGGGGAGGGAGAGAGGGGCACGCTGCCACTGCCACGGCAGTGCGCAAGAGAGAGAGGGGGGGAGAGAGAGAGTGGGGAGAGAGAGAGGGGGGGAGGCGCAGCACGAGGGGGGAGGGAGAGAGTGGGGAGGGAGAAAGGGGCATGCTGCCACCGCAGCGTGTGTGAGAGAGAGAGGGGGGAGAGAGAGAGAGTGGGGAGAGAGAGAGAGGGGGGAGGAAAAGCGCGAGGGGGGGAGAGAGAGAGGGGGATGGAGAGAGGGGCACGCTGCCACGACAGCACACAAGAGAGAGAGGGGGGGAGAGTGGGGAGAGAGAGAGGGGGGCAGGCGCAGCACGAGGGGGGGAGGGAGAGAGAGGGAGGGAGAGAGGGGTGAGAGAGAGAGAGAGAGAGAGTGGGAGGAGTGGGAGAGAGAGGAGAGCGAGAGAGAGAGAGAGTGGGAGGGAGAGAGAGGGGCGTGGGCACCACGAGAGAGGGAGTGGGAGAGAGAGGAGAGAAAGTGTAGGAGAGCGAGAGAGAGTGGGAGGGAGAGAGAGGGGCGCACTGTCGCAGCAGCAAGAGAGAGAGAGAGAGAGAGAGAGAGAGAGAGAGAGAGAGAGAGAGAGAGAGAGAGAGTGGGAGAGAGAGTAGAGAAAGATAGAGTGGGAGAGAGTAGGAGAGCGAGAGAGAAGAGAAAGAGGCACAGCATGCAAGCGAGAGAGAGAGAGAAAAAGAGAGGAGAGAGTGGGGGGGAGAGAGAGAGAGAGAGAGAGAGAGAGAGAGAGAGAGGGGAAATGAAGAGGAGGGGAGAGAGTAAATGAAGATGAGAGGAAACGTAGACTAGAGGGGAGAGGAAATAAAAAGGAGAGGAAAGAGAAAGAGAGAGAGAAGAGAAAAAGAGAAGGAGAGGAGAGACGAGAGAGAGAGAAGCGTACTAGAGTGAGAGAGAGAGAGAGAGAGACAAGAAGAAGAGAGAAGCGTACTAGCGTGAGAGAGAGAGAGAAGAAGAAGAGAGGAGATGAGAGAGATTGACGAGAGATGGATGAGAGATGAAAATTTAGAGAGGGAGGGCACAAGCGAAAGTACGATCAGAGATAGAAAATCTTACCAATGAGGAGGAGAAATGAGTGGACGATGATTAAGGAGAGATAAAGGAGAGATGTTTTGATGGAAGAATTTGGGAGCTACGATCAATGACGCATATTAGAGGAGATTGGTGTGTGATTTAGTCGAAACTTAAACAAACAAAACTATAAACCTTAGTGTTTGAAAAGAGAAATGTGTGGAAACTTGAATTTCAAATTTTTAAAATTTCCTTTTTTTTTAAATTTAAAATGAGTTTCACTTCCATTTTCAATTTACTAGTTTAATTTCTCAATTAAATTTTCTGAAATATAGTTTACAAAAATGCATTTTGTTTTGGAATTTAGAAAGTATAATTTTAATTTTATTACATTTTTTAAAATTTTAAAAGTAGTTTAACTTACATTCGTTATTATTACTTTAATTTATTTCTTTTTAGGGAGAATTAATATATTCTTTTAGGTAAATATTAAATTTTTAATTTTAAGTCTTATTTTCTTAATTTTACGTTATTTTTTCATAAACTTTAAGTTAAATTGAATTTATTTATATTTCAAATTTTATGATTTCAAAATTTTAAGTCTTATTTTCTTAAATTTACGTGATTTTTTCATAAAATTTAAGTTAAATTGAATTTATTTATATTTTAAATTCTGTGATTTCAAACTAATAAGAATTTACTTTGTCAAAGTTTAAACTTCTAATGATTGTGAATTTTAAATTCTTATTAGTTTTAAGTTAAATTAATTTGAATTAAAAAAGAGTTTGGGGGTTTGGGTTTAAGGTTTGGGGATGAGGGTTTAGGGTTTCAGAGTCAGGGCTTAGGGTTTGGGGTTAGGGGTTAGGGGTTTACGGTTTAGGGTTTGGGTTTGGGGTTAGTGTTTAGGGCGTTAGTATTTAGGGGTTAGGGTTTAGGGTTTAGGTTATAGAATTTAGGGTTTAGGATTTGGGGATTAGGGTTTAGGGTTTGGGGGTTTGGGTTTAGGGTTTTGAGGTTAGGGTTTAGGTTTTAGGATTTAGGGTTTTGAGGTTTGGGTTTAGGGTTTAGGGGTTAGGTTTTAGGGCTTTAAGGTTTGGGGGTTAGGGTTTAGGGTTTGGGAGTTTAGGGTTTAGGGTTTGGGAATTTGGTTTAGGGTTTAGGGCTTGGGTTTAGGGTTCAGGGTTTGGGGGTTTGGGTTTAGGGTTCAAGATTTGGGGTTAGGTTTTAAGATTTGAGGGTTTGGGTTTCGCGTTTAGGGTTTAGGATTTGGAGTCAAATTAAATTTGTAGTTTTTATTATTGAAATTCAAATTTATTAAGATTTTAACTTCTTATTAATGTGAATGTTCAATGCTTATGAGTTGTAAGTAAATTACTTTTTGAAAATATAAATTTTATCATTTTTAAACTCGCAACCTAAGTATATTAAAAAGAACAATGGAAAATAGATTATTTCTTGCTTTTAATTCGCAACCTAAGCATATTAAAAAGAACAATGGAAAATAAATTATTTCTTGCTTTTCTTCGCTTCTACGGTTGGTGTAGTCTATATTAGCATAGATTAGTTTGTCCTTAGAGGAGAGAACTCCAAAAAAACCAATCAAAGCTATGCTCAGAATTTTCTGACTAGTTCCTAATCGGAGTCAGTCCATTCGTTCGCATTCGGTTTCACACTCACAACAACCCTACCATTTAAGCAACGATCAAGGTTTTTAAACTTTCAAGATGATTGAAAGTTGTATCAATGGACATGACAGATTACAGTTGAATCAGTTAAGGGACTAGACAGAGCAGATTATATTTGTACCAGTTGTGGGAGTTGATAGAGCATTTTACACTTATATCAGTTATGGGAGTTGATAGAGCATTTCGCACTTATATCTGATAGACTTTAAATTTGTATTCGATTGTACTTTATTTCATTTTACACTATCCACGAGTTCATTGTAAATCCTTATTTTTTTTCACATTTATGCATGTGTCTAAGCGTTGTAAAGCCTTTTAGGCTATTCCCAAAGCATGAAATTGACACTTATATGATTGGGAAGAATAAAAACTTGAGGTGTATTAATGGGACTCATTGTACTTTTGATTTATCAAAGTAATTGTAGTTTGTCAAAATACCTAAAATTTTTGTTGTGCTTTAATATAGGATGGATCTTGAGGCTACAGCATTTGTCAATGGTATGACACTGAAATACAATGGAAGAATTTATGCCCCAAAGGACTTCACACACTGGACTATTGTTGACACAACAAAGAAAGCATGGTTCTTGGTATTAAGTAAAGGAAATCTCATTCTAGTGATGACAAAGAGAGAGTTGGAGAAAGATGAGTGGCCATCAAATGTATCTTTCTCAAAGAGAAATTTGATTCAAGGGGGCACCTTACTAGGAATAAAAATTGAAAAAGATAGCAGTACAATGATGATTTACACAAAGTCAAGAATGAGCAACATATTGTTTCTTCTTTCTAAGAAAGATGCAATGCACTTTGTGATGCTGCCGCCAAAAGCACCTAGATTTCCTGAATTGGTTCCTACATTGGAGATCCTCCAACATGTGTGGGAGGAATTTCCCATTGAGGAAGCAAGAAAAATGCAGTCAAAGATTATTTTTGAATACTTTCAGGGTGTCATTGAACAAGGTTCAACTTCATTGGAGGGACCTAAGGTGCAAGAATCCACACATGAGAAAGGAAGTGATGAGACACGCCATGTAGACCGGGTTCATGTTAATACAAATAAGAGAGGAACTGGAGTGGATGAGACAGAACACATTGTAGCATTGGATGAGGGTCTTATACACGTGGATGCTTACAAGGGATCTACACTTGAGATAGGAATTGAATTGGTGGAGATAGGACATGCATCAGATGATACAAGACATGCACATGCATCTCAGATAGAAATTTAATTGAGTGAGACATGACATGCATCAGATAAGACAGGACATGCACACACATCTCTTGTTCATGGTATTACTCACTTAGATGGTGTAACTCATGAAGTTGATGGAATAACAGAACAAGTGAAGCCCTTAAGTATACCTAAAGTTGAGGCAATAGAAGAAGAAGTAGGGCGATCTAAAGTGGTTCACATAGAGCCCCTAAAAAATAAACCCCGACGTTAAATGCAAAAGGCAAGTACGTCACGAGCTACAGTTCCAAGTCCTATAACTCGAAAAAGAGGTCGTTCATATACAAAGAAAGGGCAAAGAAGAGAAGAGGAAGAACATGAAGAGGATGCAGAGGGTCTTGAAATGGAGTCAGATTTAGAAGCAGAATTGTTATCAATGAAGAACCTAAATCTTCGCTTGAATGAGGCTGTGACAGATGAGGATCCAGGATATATATGGGGCCAGAAGACTCAAGTTATACATGCTTCAACGGAGGTTAAAGCAAGTGTCTTCACCAACAGCAGGACCTTAGATATTGTCTATGCTGAAAAAAATTTTTAGGCTTTGATTGATAAAAAAACCAATTGATTCTAATTTGGTACTCTGTCTAAGAGCATTTTGGCCAGTCATAGGAGATTATAGTCAATCCATCAATTTCTCTCAGCCTATAGATTTTGAGATGCAATTCACTAAGTTCCACGGAAAACAAGTTCCCTCACTTCAAGAAGGACAGAGTTCATTGAATGATCCGGAATGACATATAAAGGATGCCAAGAGAAATTTCTTAGCTCATTGCACATTTGAGGCAATAGATGGTCAGCACTATGCCTATGCTTGTAATGAGCGCTCTAGAGAGGCATACAACAAAGGAGAAATTACTTATCAAATCTTCACGAGTGTGCCTCAATTTCACTACTATTTTGCATGCATTTTTATCTTCAAGAACGAGAAAAAATATTTGATTGAGTCGGAGGGACTTAATCATGACATTTATGCACTACGAAAAATTACCTCCACTTCAGAGATGTTGCTCAAAGCTAGGACCATATGGAGAACTTTTCATTCTCCTGTGACCACTCTCAAAAGAACTACAACTAAAGTGGAAGCGGATAATCTTGTTGACTTCTACACATGCTTGAGTGCCATTTTACCAAGGGGAAAGCAGGAAAGAGTAGAGGTGATTACATGCTTTAAGACAGTAAGGGATAGGTATCAAGACTACACAAGCATACTTTTTTGTAGTGATGAAGTTTTTCATCAGATCAAAGACGTGTGTCTTGCATGTGAGAAGGGAGATGTCACATATGAGGCTCCATCATTGATTAAAGACAAGGCAAAGAAGATTGAGAAAAAAGAGATGACAGCTCGGATGTGGAGCCTCTAAGAAACTTACCAAACAAATACGCAAGTCTTGCTGCAAAGAAATTAATGTCCAAAGAATGGTTTTTTGGCAAAAAGGATAAAGATCATTGCATGGAAGATTGCATCATCCAACAGGTCAAGCGTGATGCAGTAAAGAGTGCAATTGAATATTTGTTGGTAGAAAAAAATATTCCAATTAGCCAATGTAAAATTGATCATAGCATTGTGAGGCAGATGGCATCAGCTTTACCGTCGGCTAAACAGAAGGCTTGGGTGCATAAATGGGTGAAGGTAGAAGATGATGGATCTAAAATTACTCCTTCTATGACAAGTGAAATTCTGAAAAATGTGTGCGTATGCACAAAAAGTCATCAATAAGCACACTCTCAGAAAATAAAAAACTTTGAACAAGGGCTTTTTTTTCATATATGAAATCATTTCAGAGTCTAGAAAGAGTGTTGAGTACAAGGGAGTTTCATTGAATGCTTTTTTCTCCGACAACACTGCTTGGGAGAGGCCTTAGCTTTTCTTCGTCTATGAAATATCACCAGATGACATTCATCAACTCCTTGACAGAATATTACATACCACCATTGGTAGAGTGGGATTATGTAACATAGTCATATTTGCTGATAAAGATGACAAGGAAAAAATGTTTGCTACCCTAGAAAAACAATATGGCAATGAGCTTAAGATTTACAATGGTATATACTCAAGAAAAAGGGACAAGACAGAATGCGGTCTCAAGATACAGAGTCTTGAAACCTTTTTCTTGTGCATGAAGAGCCCTTACAATGATCACTCCTTACAGAACAACATAAGAGGGAATGCAAAGAGATTGCAACTACTGCTGGAAGAGCATGAAGCTCCAAGTCCCTCCATCGCAATGCAAATCACTATGAAAGGCCAGCAAAAAGTGCTGATCTTTTAATTAGTATGATGGAATTTTTGCTGGAAGTCACATTGTGTCAAATGGGACATTTTTTTGAAGCTCTTATCAGAAAAGGACACCATGTAAATGTTATTGAGAGCCCTGCTTGCTTGGAATACCTTGATATCATGGCTTCTCTCACAATAAAGTATGATAAGAAAGGTCCGATCTCACATGAAGAGGATGCTAACATAGAGATGGTCATGTATGACAAGAGCAAAAAAGATGATGAAAATGCTGAAAGCTCTGGATATGATAGTGAGGACACCAGCGATAGTAAGGAAGCTGAAGAAGATGGATATGACACTGACCTTGCCTCAGATGGTTACATAAAAAGACCACGAAGATATCTAGAGGTATGAAAACTTATGTTTAATTTTCTTTATTCATTTAAAGGCCTTTTTAAATTTATAATTAATTTAAAAATTTGAATCTCATAATTATTTTATCCTTTTATAGGAGAAGAGAAAGGAGGAGGATGAGGAGGACATAGCTGGAGTAGAGAATATAGAAAGCTCATCTCAAGAAAGTAAAGCTGCTCTGGCTATCCATCAGATGACTATAGAAAATAATCATACCGTGCAGCAAATGGAGAAGTCATTTCAAGTTAGGTTTCAAGTTCCGAGAACAACCTCTTACTTTTCTATTCAATGAAGAGGACATTTCAATCCTTATAAACTTTAAGAAAGAGGTTAATGACAAGGTTATAATAGCCATCCTCAGGTTTGACACAAACTTTTTATTGACTTTATGCTTTTGTATTTCCATTGGATCAAATGAACTAATATTCTTTTCTTTTTATTGCAATTTGGTTTTAGAACAGCTTCCCCTATATATATAGAGATGTGCAGATATGGTCGATCCTCTTGTTTCTAGTGTACTTAGCAATAAGCAGAAGACCATAGATGATGTTTTTAAGTGATTGCAACCTGTTGATTTGACTACAGCGCGAGTTATCTTTACTGCATATCACGAGGAGTGAGTATCAATCCCTACCTAGCTTATCTGTTACATTGTGGAGGATTATATCAAATAATAATTATTCTTAATTGATAATGCAGCTCGCATTGGAGCTTGGTAATTGTGGACATCTTAGCTAAGCAATGTTTCTTTGTCAATTCAATAGCATCTATCCATGGTAGTGTGTTAGAGTAAGTATAACCTACTTGTGTCATAATTACGTCAATGAGATGCATCCTATGCAATGCGCACATTCATTTATGTTTTCTATTTTGATGTGTAGATCGGCTCGAAAGTTGGTAGGTGCTATAGATGCACTTATGCAAATGGAAGGTGACTTAGAAGATCAAATAGAGTATGTAACATGCCCTACAGCGAAGCAGAATGATGACCACAATTGTGGGTGGAGAGTCAGATATAACTGCTTTTTGCTCCTTGCTCAAGTTTTTAATTTGAGCGGCAGTGAAACCTCATTGTCGACATATACAGACTTGCACCTATATGCATTTATGTCATCTATCATTAAGGCATTTATTGATAACGTGGTGGAGCATCCAGAGGAAACATTGGTTGCTACACCCATAAGTTGTCCTAATGAAACCACTGTATTGGACGAAATGGGGAGCTCTTTTGAGGTTAGGGTTATCATTAGCAAGCAACCTCGTGTTTTGACATTTGGTAGCGAGGAAGTTACAATCCTCTCCGACCCTTTGAAAGAGGCTAATGACAAAGTCATGATGGCCATCCTCACGTTTGATATGAACATCTCTTGGCTTGATACTTCAATCATTTGATTCAATCTGCTTCTAACATTTGTTTATTTATTGTTTCAGTATGGTTATATCTCACTTTCCTAGATCAGTACAGAATCCTGTGTGTATGCTCAATTCTCTCCTTTCAGCTGTACTTAGTGATACCAAGAAGACAGTAGATAATGTTTGTTCAATGCTACAACCTTTAGACTTAGATGGCATGCTAGTTGTCTTTATACCATACTATGAGAAGTAAGTATCATCTCAATCTTTCTTTTACTCTTTTATTTGTAATATTGTGTCAATGAATACTTAATATTGTGATAAATCTTATCGCTCTTTATTGGTGATGTAGCTCACATTGGAGCCTGATAGTATGGGATCATGATGACAACCATTGTTGGTTTTTCAATTCATTTATAGGCTTTTACGGGGTGTTCAAGTAAGTGTTCTTTTATCATATCATTATGAACATGCATCTTACTATTTACTACACAAATTTTTTTTGTCATATGTCATGATGGATAGGTCTACAAACAAGTTAGTTTCTACGATTATGAAAATGAGGGAGCATCAAGACCAACCAAATTTCTAGACACGCCTCGCAGTGGAGCAGAAAGACAAGTTTAGTAGTGGGTGGAGAATTGCCTACAACTTCATGTTGTTCCTCAATGAAATTTTTGAACATGTCTCAATAGAAGCATATACAAAGCTCGAGCTACAAGATTTTATGGCTAAGACTGTTCAATACCTAACTACTACCATTGGGAAACAACATGATGGACTCAATGAAGAACCTGAGGGAGCCAAAGAAAACAAGAGACAATTCAGTCTCCTTCTGCATCACAGCCTCAAGTAGAAGCATTACAGTCTTCACTTGAATTAGAGACTCAATGCATTCTTCCTACACAAGAAGTAGAGACTCAATGTGCATCTACAACATCACATCTTGCAAAGGAGGAAGAGATTGAGTCTATCCTGATTGCACCAGAAGTAGAATCTCAATGTGCACCATCCACACAAGAAGTAGAGACTCAGTGTACTCTTAGAGAATCATAGCCTCAAGAGGACTCATTAGACTCTATTCAGTTGTAAAACATGTAGAAAGAAACATGAGTCCTTGAAGATTTTTATCTTGTTTGTATTGACTAATGATAGTGTTTTTTAAACTTATGTTAAATGTTACAATACATTAGGATATTTACTTATGATATTTATTCAATTTGTATTATTATTGTATTAGCAATTCTAAAAAAATAAATTGTATTAGCAATTCTAATATGATCTACTCAGCCCTACCAGACTTGTTGCAGAGAATATAAAACTATTACAAGCCATAGAGGCCAAGATCACACTAGAAGATCTCATAATTAGTATCTCTTATCTTCTCAACAATCCAATCTTCCATAGACTCCACGTCCATATCCTCAGCATAATTACAATGAAGGAAGAAATTCAAGCAATCATGATGGATACCACATCCATATCCACAACATAATTACAATGAAGGAAGAAATTCAAGCAATCATGATGGACAGGCCACAGAGGCCAAGATCACACTAGAAGATCTCATCATTAGTATCTCTTATCTTCTCAAAAATCCAATCTTCCACGGACTCCACTTCCGTATCGTCAACATAATTACAATGAAGGAAAAAATCAAATAGTCATTGGATAGGCCACAGAGGCCGAGATCACACTAGAAGATCTCATCATTAGTATCTCTTATCTTCTCAACAATCCAATCTTCCACAGATTCCACTTCCGTATCATCAACATAATTACAATGAAGAAAGAAATTCAAAAAGCCATAGATTGTTTCTTTATAACCTCTTTGGGAGGCCTTTATTGTTCTTTCAGCATCCCAATCAAATCAGCCATACCGAGTGCTTCGATAACGTAGGTTGCTTAAGAAGTCCAAGAGATCTTGTCGTGCTTTTATAATACATTGTAAAAGTCTTTCGCTCTCTGCTATCTTCTGAGTATCCTCCCTCTCTCTCCATCCATGTGAGTGGAGAGCCTTGTCAAATTCTTGCATCTCTCCTTGCTCCTTGGTCAGCAACCCATTGTTTGAGACTGTTGATTCCAAACTCCACATCTCTGACGATGCCAAGGACATCCATGGTGGGTGGAGCTCGATGATAAATTAAGAGTGATAAACAAAGAATGTGCTTGTAGAAGGACTAGGATGGACGAAAGAAGGGAGTCTAATTATATTATTCTTGTCTTCAATCACTTTATTTCATAGATTTAAACCGATTCAAAATCTATCATCTCATGTGTCTCTCACATTTCTGGTCTTTTATTTTTTACTTCACTCAATGAACAACTCACCTCTCTAAATTTATTAAATTGGTTTTACTTTTTTGAAAGTCTAATTTATTATATACAATAAATATCTTATGATGAGAATCTAATAATTATATCATTGTTATGTTCCATCACTTTATTTTATAGATTTCAATGTACTCAAAATCTATCATCTCACATGTCTTGCATTATGGTCTTGCATCAACAAGTCTAACTTATATTATATTAAAAAAATATCTCATGATGAGATTCTAATAATTATATCATTCTTGTGTTCCATCATTTTATTTTATAGATTTCAATGTATTGATCACTGTCTTACATGTCTCAAATGTCTCGCATTATAGTCTTGCATCCCATCATTTTATTTTATAGATTTCAATGTACTCACTATCTTACATGTCTCACATGTCTCGCATTATGGTCTTGCATCTGTTACTTCAGATAATCTAGTCATCTCAGCCTCTACCAATTCTTTATTCTAAATCTTTCATCCCACATTATGAGTCTGCAGTTCTATAAATCCCCTAGTAGTCGTTCGTCTTCTATATTTCACCCACAGCAAACACTTCTTCCACTTTGCTCTTCTTACCTTACTCCTCTCCTCAAGCTTGCTCCTTCCATCTTGCCCGCAGCCTTACCTCCTCTTCTCAAGCATACTCCTTTCATCTTGCCTTACCTCCTCTAGTTACCTTCCTCACTCTCGTTACCTTCCTCCTCTCGTTCATCTTCTATATCTCACCTGCATCAAACACTTATTCCACTTTGCTCTTCTTACCTTACTCCTCTCCTTAAGCTTGCTCCTTCCATCTTGCCCGCAGCCTTACCTCCTCTTCTCAAGCATACTCCTTTCATCTTGCCTTACCTCCTCTAGTTACCTTCCTCACTCTCATTACCTTCCTCCTCTCATTTTTATGGATCTTTTAAGGTAATTGATTCTGTCAAGCAAGCCATTACAGGCATCAAAGTATGGATTGCTGAGAACCAAGGAAAGAGAGAGGAGAGAAAGCAAAATCCAGCTCCATTAACCCAATATGAGAAGGATGACTTTGCTTGTCAGAAGGGCTTAGAGAAGGAAGAGAAAAGAAAAATAAGTATGGCCACTACTAAAATAGATAAATTGCAGTCATATAGGAGAGAGCTGATAGACTTTCAAAGTGAGATATCTTCGTGTGTGGCTCGTTATGGAAGATTTCCACCCCAGGAAGTGCAAGCCATTCGGAATAAACAAAGTGTTATGCAGGAGAAAATTCATCAATCCTTACTTCTCTTCTATAATTTTAACTACATCGATGAGGATGAGATGAGCTCAGCTCTTGAATGGGTTGAATTTAGGCTATAGTCTTAAAAATAGAAAATTCATCAATCCTTCTCTTCTATAATTTTAACTACATCGATGAGGATGAGATGAGCTTAGCACTTGAATGGGTTGAATTTAGGCTATAGTCTTGAAAATAGATTTGCATTCCAGTGAGAGGCTTATTGTAACTTTTGGTGTTTTTCAACACCTTTATAAATATTGTGAGAGTTTGCTACTTCCACTTGAACTTCTGAAAGTGTTTCCTAAAAACTATTATAAATATTAAGAGAGTTTACAATTACTGAACCACTCTTTTTTGTGTAACTTATCTCAAGCTTATTGTAACTTTTGGTGTGTCGAATTCTATTATAAATATGGTGAGAGTTTCTT
Organism: Dipteris shenzhenensis; assembly: GCF_047967505.1. Classification (NCBI taxonomy): domain Eukaryota; kingdom Viridiplantae; phylum Streptophyta; class Polypodiopsida; order Gleicheniales; family Dipteridaceae; genus Dipteris; species Dipteris shenzhenensis. The sequence continues at coordinate 10,474,030 of NC_141626.1, forward strand.
TCATACTGTAACTTTTGAAGGTGTTTATTAATACCATTAAATATTAAGAGAGTTTACAACTGCTGAATCTTATTTTTTCATGTAACTTATCTAGGCTATGTTAAATTTTATAATTTTAGTTTCATGTCCTTAAAAAATATATTAAAAAATGCTTGTTTTTATGTTTTTATATGTGCTTTGAAGATTGGGTTTTTCTTAAATTTTATCTGAAAACTAGTCCAAAAGTATGTGTAAAAATGAATTTGTACACTGACAAGTCCAAAATTAATGAAATAAGTGTTATCTATGAGACACTGCGTAGTTGTCTTGGCCATGGCTATGGAGTTGCAGATGGATATGGCGCAGTAGATTCATGCAATTGCACGCACATTGGAGAGGCTGGTCTTTGTGGAAGGAGTTAGAGCAAGTTCTTCTGAAGAGTCAAGAGCTATAGAGAAGCCAAGGATCCCTCAATCTACCTTTCTATTTCTCTCAATGGCTCTTTCTTTCAATGAGCACACACGCAATTTCTCTATCTCTTTCTCACAAACTCTCATACAAAGAAAATCTCTCACTTCCTCACAAAGAACTCCTAATTAAGTGAACGGAAACCTCCACAAAGATGGAATGAGATTAACAGAAATCTCTCAAGAATAAAGGAAGTAATGCTTTCTCAATCACAAGTGAAGTCTCACTAGAATCTCTCATAAAAATGAAATTCTCTCTTTCATCAATGGAATGAAAGGATGCTAACTCAATCACTTTCAATCAATCTCAATCTATCACTCTCTCTCATGTAGATCGCAATGCCTCAGTGGAAGGCAAGGGAGCTCTGATTCCATTACAAAATGTGAAGAGAGGAGAGGAGAAGAGTGGAGATGAGGAGAGAGGGCACAGCTAGAGAGCACACCACAAATGACTAGGATTTGATTGAAAATGTAGAATATATACAAACCCATTTAGGGTTAGGGTTAGGGCATCTAACCCTTTCATTTATAGCACTCTATATGTGTTAGTGCTATGCACATGTAATCACATGATGTTGAGCATGGTCTCTCAACACACTATGCTCGTCACCATTTGGCAGGATATTACTTACACCATGCATGATATGTGGGAGCATGTGACATCAAGTTCTAGGGCGACCATTAAAAGGTGAGAGCATCCCTACAAGGCTTATCTTGTGGGGTCCTTTTATGTATTAAAATTTTTTTTTTTCTAGATGTATAGCCCCTGACTCTGGTTATTAGCACACCTATTTTAGATATTCCCTGAGGTAGTGAGCTAGGCTCTCTGACAACAAGCTAGTTTTTTATAACAACAAATGTTTCTTCTTATTTTTGCAAGATCAACACCTCATGGATTGCTAATTTTCATGGCTTGATTTTTATAAAGCCTTAATAGAAAGTTATTTCCTCTTAGGAAAAAAAGTCCCACTATACTAGCAAGATATGAAGCAAATGATTGAGGGACATGTACATTACTAAATATAGATTTTCTTCTTGCCAAGGATGGTTGCAACCCTTGCAATGCCCATTAGTATGCAAACGTCTCCCTCATTGATCATTCCTTATCCTTTGTTCAATAGCAACTTCAAAGTGCTTCATTTTATCCCAAATTCCCAGCTTTTCTATCATTTATTCTTGATCCATAGACCACATAGAAAATGTTAAGTCACTTCATTGTGTTCTCTATTTTCATAGGTTCATTTTGAGGAGATAGATTTGTGTAATCAGCAAATTGCTAGCTCACAATCTACTTCCCATCCTCATGCTATGCACCCTCTATAAAGTTATCATCCACTTTTTCTTGGATAAGCCATCCTAGGGAGCCTTTAGCTATTGCAAAAGGCAAGACAATCATCTAGAGAAACCCTACCGGATAGACCATTTAAGAGGGAAAGGAGAAGTCTATCCATTGACTGCTATCTTACCCACATCAGGCCCACATCTTGTGTGAGAAGAATCTATAAACCTTCTAAACTTGGCCCCAAAAGCCATGTCATGTAGTGACATAATGATAAACCCTCATTCCATAAGTCATACACCTTGTCAAAATCTACATTTAGAAATCATATGCCTTGCTCATGTTCCTCAATTAGCTCTACATTTAAAATCATATGCCTTGCTCCTGTTCCTCAATTAGCTCTAGGCCCCCTCCCAAAGTATCAGAATTTCTTTAAGAATATCCAATTCTTGAGTTCTTCCTTGCCCCCACATTTGGTATCAATGTGATCACTCTATATTGATCCTACCATTCAAAGAGCATTTCTCCATTAGATTAAGGAGGAGTGGAGCCCAAAACAACAAAATAAAATTAAACAAGAAGATCATCCCCTCTTAGGGACTTTCCCTTTCCCATGAAGTATACAACTCCTTCTAGCTCCTCGAGAGTGATCTCCTTATCAAGATAAAAGAAATTAGACTTAGATATAACCATGGGGCAAACTTGACTACACTTAGACCTTGCTATTAACTTCTTAGTTTTCATAATATATGGTTTCCCAAAGAGACTTTCATGATGTGAGGTGAGTACTTTTAGGAATTTTATTTAAGATCACCCTATCATTAACTCTTAGCTAAATTATCCTTTCTAGGGCATGCTTTTCCTTAGGCTCTTGAATATGTCATCATTGGCTATGTTAGCTCTTGAATATGTCATTGTTGGATCATTGTTGGTCATGTCAGCTCTACGTACCCACCATTCTCGTGTACAACTATTGTTGCTAAGCTAAGATGTGTTTTCTATTCTCAACTATTCCGTGCAAGTATCAATCGTTTCTATCCCTTTCTAAGAAATCTAAGGACAATCCAAGGATTTTTTCCTTGGTAGCTATCCCTTCTTAGCCCTAGCAATAGTAAATATTTTCTAATGGATTTTAAGAAGATCTTAATTCCATCAATAGATCTAATCCACTCCTCAAACACAGTGGTCGTCCCTCTCAAGGCATCATTCTAAATCCTTTTAGACTTAAATGTATGCAATCTAAGAAAAGAAAGGAGTCTCTTTGAACAAAAATCTAAACATTTTCCCTAATCTCTTTCCATCCTCACCAAGCTTGGGTTATGGTTGAAAAAAGGTTGAGACAATAAGGAGCTGCATTTACACAGAAGATCTTGGACACATAGAACCTATCTATTTTAGCTCTTTAATGAGTCTCATCAATTTGATAGTAGTTCCACATAAATGAGTTCTCCTCCAAAATAGCCATTAGCCACCTGCTCCATACCCTACCATACAGTTAACTCAATTCCTCTAATCACACTTCCCAACCCTTTCCATATATTAGATCTGCTTTGCACCATCTTACAATCACCCATAATAATTGTTGCATCTCGAAAAGCACACGAGGTGACAAGAGAGTCCTATTTATGAAAGAGTTCTAGGAGCACTAATAGGAAACAAATCATAGGTTAAATGTCCATATCTAAATTGTACCACAATTCCATTTAACCCTAGTACTAGAATTTCTCTACGAATGCATTTTTCCAATTTAAGGGCTATTCCTAGTGCTGCCCTCCTTCGCCTTCATCAAGAGCTGTGTGTGATAAACTAGTTTTGGCTATAGCCTATCCACTAAAACTACCATCTCAATTTATCACCCTCTAGTACTAGAATTGTTATACCAATGCATTTTTCCAATTTATGGGTTATTCCTAGTGCTGCCCTCCTCTGCCTTCATCAAGAGCTATGATAAACCACTTTTGGCTACAGTTGATCTATTGAAACTATCATCTCAACTTATCACCCCCTAGTACTAGAATTACTCTAACAATACATTTTTTCAATTCAAGGGTTATTCCTAGTGTTTCCTCCTCTGCCTTCATCAAGTGTTGTGATAAACCACTTTTGGCTATAGTCTATCTACTAAAACCACCATCTCAACTTATCACCCCCTACTTTCAACTCTTGAAGTGGGCCAAAAAATCTAGTGTGATCTCCATTTATCGCATCCATATGTTAAGCAATAAAGGCTTCAATTTGTTCATCAATCCTTGAATGTTTATACTTAAAAAAGATACATTTCTTGAGATGTGTTTGACAGAATAATTCAATGTTTTTATTTTTCTTCTTCTTATATTGAACTAGCCTTTGCGCTGGCAATATCACAAAGCCCCTTTTGACAATGTTCTCTTCTCCCTAGCCTCTAGATTTGTAGCTTCTCTAAGAGCAACTAGACTCTTTTTTTGTGTGACTTTTTTGTCCATTTGAGAAGATTTTTCAAAGCTTGACCTCCTCTCTTTCTCCTCACCTTAATGAATTGTTGATCTTCATTCTCTAAGTTTTCTTTGTTACCTTAAGCAACTAGTCTTCAAAAAACTATGTATTTGGCACTATCTCCTTCACTTCTTCATCATCTGAATCCAAATCTTCATATTTTATTATCTAAAATGTATTATTACTAGCTATTCCTTTATAGTTAACATCCATTTTTGGACTTGTCTAAAGTCCAATTCTAGAAGTGGACTAAATACAAATCCGTTTTTTTTAAAATCAGATTCCCATGGTCGCATATATTACAAAAAAGATATTGCAATATTTCTTGAAAAGTTTACACACCCATTTGCATAGAGTAACCAATTAAAAAATATGTGATCTTGAGATAGAGACCTAAGAGAGATGGTGCACATATAATTAATTTAATATTTGCCATTAAATATTAAAATAAAATGATTATGTCAAAATGCATATAGTAAGCAATGAAAAAATAAGGGTTATTGAGATAGAGATAGAGAGGTGGTGTACATATAGTTAATTAGTTAATACTCACCATTAAAATATGAAAACCAAATGATTAAGACACTACTTTACACACACTCTTGTATAGAGTAATTTTGATCTTAGACACATGAGAAGATAAGATGTCTCTCAAAGAGATGGTGTACATATACACCTTCTTGTTGTTGATATTCATTATTAAAAATATCTAAACAAAATAATTAAGCCAACACTTTACACACCCACTTGCATAGAGGAATTTTGATCCTTAAACACATGATGACTAAATGATTAAAATAAAATAGTTAATCCAACACCTAACAAACTATTCAACCAATCAAGTTCATGTTAAAATATTAACCATTAAAATATTAAACAAAAATAATTAAGCTAAAGTATTCACCATTGAAATATTAAATTAAAATAACTATTTAAGATAGACACCATCAAGTTCATGTAAATATTCAATATTAAAAATTTTAAACTAGCATTCAACAAAATCCATATACATCATTGAGAAAAGCAAAATAGCCAAAATGATATCTTTATTTCAAAATTAGATTTACATATATGAAAATATCTCAACTTTACATTCTCTTCTAGCTTTTTCCTTCTTCTTGTTCTACTAGAAGTGTTGTGCATGGCTCCTTTGCTTCTGTCACAAAATATCTTGCAACTAGGAGGCCATCATATTGTGTACATACATACTCATCAATAAAATTTTGTGACCCACGAGTAGGATGACTAACAGGCTTCTTTGACCCAATAACATGCTAATCAAGACTAGCATGCTTTGACCCAATAACATGCTAATCAAGATTAGTCTAGGGGGTTTTAGGTGATGAGTTATAATTAATTATTGGTAGTACATTTTCTTCCTTTCTTGGAACTAAAGCCTTCACTACTCCACTTCCCTCTCCCTCAAAAAGGATAACCTCCTTTTGGGGGTTTAGGCTTTGGATTTTCAACCTCCACTGCCTTTCCTTTATCTGAATCCATTGTGACACTTTTACTTCCTTCCTTGTTATTGCTGCCTTTCCATATGACATGTGAGCCCTCAATTATGGTCACGTGTAGCCTTTCATCCAATTTTCTCTTTGTGCATTTTTTCAGATGTATATCCTTTGAAGATGGGCTACCATCCTCATATTCACTTAGGGATGAAGGGCTAACATCTTTCGATTCAAGAAATGTATAGTTATCCTCTATGCTTATTTGCCTTGTGTCCTTGTCTAAGCTCTCTTGATTCTCATCTATGAATGTAAGTGTGCAGCTGAAGTAATTCTAGAAGTACCCAATGTGATGAGGAGTATCAATGATTATCATGTCAACACCATTCTGCAATATTGCCTTTGCACCTAGCCCATTCCAAACAGTGCCCAATTCCAAACAATGTCACATCTAAACTTGATCTCAACCAATAAGCAAGCTTCCACCATATCCTCAATTAAGGAAGGGTGCTTTGGGTGAGGATAATAAAGAGAAGGGTGTTAGAATTTTAGTGATTATTTGTCTTGGGAAAAGAGCCCAAGAGTCTTGTGGGGAAATTCACATGGTAGCCCATTATCCCTATGCACCAATGAAGCTATCATTGGATGCAGGATTTCACTGCCAACAGCACCTACATAATTATGTTCATGTTGCAAGACAATACCATGCAACATCTTTTTGATGACTCATCTGAAATTGGATGTAAATGTTAGTTTGACATATAATGCTTCTCATTGTGCATAGTGAGATAAAAGGATGAAAGTTGCTATTTCTTGATGTGCCATCGGACCTTGCATCACAATTCATATAGATGCAATAATTTCTAATACACGAAGATTCTGAAGCTCATCAAAGAAAAACACACATGGCTTCTGCCAAGGATCACTTCCCATTACCTTGAATTTCTCTGCATTGAGTACCTTGAGATTGACAAATTTTGAACTATCCTTAAATAAACCAATGTCATATGAGAATGTGAAACTAGATTGTTGGCAGGCTTGAAGTTGTAAATTTGCATTGATTAGAGAATTTTCCTTTCTCTCCTTATACATTATTTCTACACAAACATGCATCTTTTCTCTCACCTCCTTTGACGGTGCCCCATCATTGCTATTGTAAGATTTCATCCATTTTGAGGCCTAGACTTTGTCAACCATCTAGCCTAGCCCACGTGCTTTCTACTTATCCACTGTATATTCTCGGGGCTAGCAAATTTATCATCTGAGCGAAGCAAAAACTTCAAAGCCTTGTATGCCACTTCCGCCTTGACTACTTGGTTGAGTGTTTCTTCCACACTTCCCTGCTTGCTCTTTTTCTTGAAAAAGCATTCACCACTTCTCAACGTATGACAGATCATGTTTACTCTCTTATCTGTATAATACCTCAATGGCCTCCATCAAACTATAGACAAAATTTTGATGACCTTTTGTCTCTTAGCCACCTTGTGCTCAGGTGACTCTAATCTCACTCGAATGATAACATCTCAGACTCAAAGCAGTGCACACATCCAAACTAGGCTGAAGATTTCATCATTACAAAATACAATGTATGCATATCCTTGTACTTCACAACAAACTTTTTTATATCTTGGGGGATTGACTGGACATCATTTACAATACCAATTAAGCATCAATAAATCTTGGCTTGTATTCTTAGAAACTCTCTAGTGGCTCTCTTACCCTCAAAACTTATGGCTCTGAAGAGAGTGGGAGACAAGGAAGGAGTCTCACTTGTAGCTTACTCACATACACAATGGGGGAATATACACAAAGGTGGAGGCTGAAAACAGTTTTCCTCTTCTTAGTTGTGTAAGCCAAAAGAACTCTGAGTACAAAAGAATAGGTGAACCCTATATGTGGATCTCAAACCAAAGTTAGCTAACTAAGGTGTCATACTAACTGAGCCACTAGCTAGAGTACATAAAGATAGTTGTGTTGCTTTGAACCAGCTCTTGTGAGCCTCCCCTCCCCTCCCGCAACCTCTACCTCCCCCTAGCTCCTCCCCGCCTTGACCACCCCCACCCCCTGCCTCTCCGCCCTCACCCCTCCCTCACTTGCCGCCTCACCTTCGCCGCTGCCGCCTGCGCCCCCCCCTCGCTCTCCGCTCTCACCCCCTCGCCCCTCCGCTCTCACCCCTCGCGTTTCCGCCTCACCCTCTGTTAAGGGCAAAAGCAGCAACAGCAAAGAGGAACTAGGGGGGGAGTCCTTAGATTATTATCATTAATACGTTGTATCTAGTTTATAGTGAGATATGAAAAGACGGAAGTTCTAGGACCAGGCGGAGAACTGACGAGGCACGGCAACCGTCACGGCAACCGTGAAGGAGTTATGTGTGCCGGTTAGATAAAAGAGAAGAGAGCGATCATTCAGGGGGCTCATTGATGAGGATCGGAGCAAGGATCAGTGTGATCAGAAGAGGAACATTGTTATGCATCAGAGAGTACGGTGTTGTACTGCTCGGAGAAGTGTAATACAGATATTCTATTGCATCTATCTTATTGTTTTATCATGAATGATTCTGTCGATCACTGTTCTACTCTATGAATTTTCATACGCAGTTCTGAAGTTCGATTACGCATGTAAATCTGTCGCAGTAGTGCGTTTCGAGTTAGTCTTCAGAGTAGAGAGGGCTAACACTTTGGCGACCACGGAAGATTTCCATGTTCGTCGCGGTGGATACCCCGGAGAGGTTGGATGCTCCCCATCTGTAATACTCTGATTCCTCGGTGCGTGGACTAGCGCATGAATGACGCTGGGAGTGAGCCAGGGGGAACATCGCGCTCTCCGACACGGCCTCGGGAGCCTGCAACTCCAGTATCGGCACGTACAACCCGCGAGGAACGGCATGACAGATATGTGGCTCAACGTGATCTTCTCTTCGGCTTCTTCACGGATAGTGAGAGTAGTAGCCGCTCTGACACACCTCCGCTGATCCCAGGAGAGGAAGGTCCAGTCGTTTCCGGTGTTCAGGAGGAAGGCGAATCCTCCGGACGCAGTAGCCCGTTCGATTTAACAAGTACTCCTCCGGAAGACGAAGCGTCACCGTTGCGGAATTCCCCACCACCGAGTCCCAGGAGACGGAGGGGTGGTGTGCCTGCAGGAAGCGGAGCCCCAGGTCCGTCACCAGATCCCGGTAGGGGAGGTGGAGGCGGTGGAGGCGGAGGCGGGGGTGGAGTTCCGGCGGTAAGTAGTGCGGCTATTCCACCACTGGTACCCAGGATGACGGTGAAGTACCCCAAGTTTTCGGGACGGGATAAGGAGGATGCGGATGCACATATACTGTCATTTGAGATGGCATGGATGGTGAATACGGCTCCACCAGTGCAGGCGACAGATCTTATGAAGATGGCGACTTTCATCCCGACACTGCAGAAGCAGGCGGCAGTATGGATCGCGCAATATGGAGCTACCCATTTCGCCACGTTTGATCTACTGCGGGATGCTTTTTTGCTCCGGTTTCGGGAGGACAAGACCCGTGTTCATGTCCTGGCCAAACTGGGGAAACTGGAACAGAAGAACCAAGAAGTGGAGGCGTATGCGGCCAGGTTTCGGTCGTTGATCCGCCGCCTCGATGCAGCAACTACTCCGGCAGTCCCCATCCAAAATGCTTACTTCATGGAGGGGCTGAATAAAGGATTGAAAAGGTCCCTGGCATCGTTGGATCTGGAAGCTCTTTCATTGGAAGAAGTCGTCCAAGCAGCGGTGAGGGCGGAACAAGTTCTGTTTACTTCCAAGGGAAGGAAAGGAAAAGTGAAGTATGAGGAGGCTGAGGGAGACTCCGATACCGATAATGAGGAGGAGTCGGATCAGTCGGATGAGGAGGAGGACAAACGTTCCATGAGGCGGAAGGCTGGAAAAACGGCAGGGAAGTCATTTCCGGAAGGATCTGCTGCCGGAGCCAAAAGCCGGGATAGTGGAATAGGGTCCTCTTCAAAAGTTCGCAAGGATACTTGGTGTAATCGGTGCCAGAATGCAGGACACTTAGCAGAGGAATGCGGTTTGAATGAGCGGTGGTGTGCGATTTGCCAAACAGCGACGCATACCACGGAGATCTGCCGCTATAACGCACGAATAGCCCCGACACCAGCGGTGGCGGCGGTAGTTGCGGCACCAGCCGCAGCACCAGCCGCAGTACCAGCCGCACCGGCGAGAAGACCTTGGCGGCCGAGAACGGCTGGAACAGGTGCAGATGAACCAGCAGGGGAACGGATGTTCCTATGTTTTTATTGCAATCAACCCGGACATCGAAAGGTAGATTGCGAATTATTCAAGCGCCACAAGGCGGAAAAGGAAGCAATCCGGGGATCCGGAGAAGGCAAGTCCACACCAGCAGTGAATGCGGTTCTGATTATCGAATGCGATGATGCCAGTCAGCAACAGGATAGCAAGGAGCCTAGTCCGACGTCCGAAGAAGTATCGGAAGTACCGGCGGGTGTCCCTGTTGAAGGCAAAGTGGGAGGAAGTGCGAGCGGAGATGTGCTCGTGGTCACACGATCCCAGGAAAAGGTGCGGGAATACAAGGCCCCGCAAGAGAAGGGGAGACCTACGGCGTTGGACTGGCAGGCACAACAAAAGGTGCGGTCGACGGTCGGTGAATGGGTCCAGAAAACCCCAACGGTGTTACCTAGGCCGAGCGCGGACAAGGCAGTCTCGGTGACGGAGAATGGTGCGAAGGTGGCAAGGCGCCTGCAAGGAGAGCAGCCAGAAGCGACTTGTCTACCTACCAGTCAGAAGGACAGCCTGATGACCGGCGAGGAGGGTGTTGAACCATATGATTTATGGCAGGATTTGCGGAAACAGCAAATACACATGACAATGGAGCAATTGTTAGCATTGGTACCCAATTTCCGGAGTTCTCTCATCAAACAATTGACGGAACCAGTCAGGGCGATGGAGTCGGAGATGGAAGCGGTAACAATGGAAGTGTCGTCAGACGGATCTGCAAAGCCTGAAGCGGAAGTACAGCCTCCTGTTTTTTACGAAGCGGTCCCGGTAATTTCCGTAACACTGGAGAACAGCCGTGTGGGAGGGGTGTTGCTGGACGGAGGGTCTGGGGTCAACATCCTGTCCGAACAAATGCTGGTGCCATTGGGTATCACAAAATGGGAATCAGCACCCTTCGCCGTTCGGATGGCAGACCAACGGAGAGTGCAGCCGTTAGGATTGCTCCGTGGATTGAAAATGCAGGTTTGCGGCGTGAAGTTCGAAATCGCTGCGGTGATTCTCCGGATGGAGGATATTAGCGGGTCATACCCGTTATTGCTCGGAAGACCGTGGTTGCGGCAGGCCCGTGTGAAACAAGACTGGCAATCAGACCGCATCACCATTCGGAAAGGAAAAAAGAAGCTGAAGCTCTCGGTACATACCAAACAAGGGCTGAGGACACCATTCCGACCGACGATGGCGGAAGGTATCCATATGATGGACGGAATGGGGGTCGAAGAGGAGGATGACTACTTCAGTAGGAATACGGAGCTGGTAAGCTTGTTCGAGGTCGATGTGGTTGCCGTTTTAAAGCAATATCAGCATCAGATTCCCTCGGCTACGCAGGAGTCATCCAGTTCCACGAAAGAACCAGTCGAAGGGAGTCTACCGGAAGGCACAGGAGACATGCCGGACGAAGCGGGAGTGGCGGAGGCAGAAAGAGTTTTCGAGCAGGAACTCCGTCGCTCGCGGAGGGTCAAAGAAGACAAGCTGCTGGATCTTAACCTCGGGACGGAGGAGGAGCCAAAGAACGTCCGTGTCAGTGCGAAGCTCGATAAAGGATTTCGGGGAAAATTGGAGACATTGCTGAAATCCTTCAAAGACGTGTTCGCCTGGGACTACACAGATTTGCTCTCAACCCGCAGCAGCTACCTTTACTTCGACCGGCGCAAGCGGCTCCGGCAGTACAAGTACCGGCGCCGGCGGCTCCAGCAGTTCCGGCGGCGGCAGCGGCAGCAGCGGCGATGGCGGACGATGACGGTGGCGACGTCGAGGATGAACCGTAGCGGAGAACTGGTGGGTTCGGATGCGGATCCGGAATCCGATTCACCGGGAGTGCCAAGTGTTAAGGGCAAAAGCAGCAACAGCAAAGAGGAACTAGGGGGGGAGTCCTTAGATTATTATCATTAATACGTTGTATCTAGTTTATAGTGAGATATGAAAAGACGGAAGTTCTAGGACCAGGCGGAGAACTGACGAGGCATGGCAACCGTCACGGCAACCGTGAAGGAGTTATGTGTGCCGGTTAGATAAAAGAGAAGAGAGCGATCATTCAGGGGGCTCATTGATGAGGATCGGAGCAAGGATCAGTGTGATCAGAAGAGGAACATTGTTATGCATCAGAGAGTACGGTGTTGTACTGCTCGGAGAAGTGTAATACAGATATTCTATTGCATCTATCTTATTGTTTTATCATGAATGATTCTGTCGATCACTGTTCTACTCTATGAATTTTCATACGCAGTTCTGAAGTTCGATTACGCATGTAAATCTGTCGCAGTAGTGCGTTTCGAGTTAGTCTTCAGAGTAGAGAGGGCTAACACCCTCGCCTCTCCGCTCCCTCACCCCCTCGCCCCTCTGCCTCACCCCACAGCGCCCCCACCCGCCTCCCCCCGTCCCCTCCTCTCGCCTCTCCGCCATTCCCCCTCGCCCCTCCGTCTCACTCCGCCCCCCCCTCGCTACGCCTCACCCCCCCTCGCCTCTCCGCCTCACCCCCCCGCCCCCTCGCTTCACCCGCCCCCGCCACCCCACTCCGCTCCCCCCCGCCCTCTCGCTTCACCCCCCCGCCCCCTCGCTACACCGCTCCCCGCCCCTCCCGCCTGGCCGCCCTTCCGCTCTGCCCCGCCCCTTCCGCCCTGCCCTTCCACCCTGCCCCCTCCCGCCCCGCCCCACCCCTCCCCCGCTCCTGCCTCCTCACCTCACCCGCTCTCCATCCTCACCCCCCACCCCGTGCCACCTCCGCCTCCCGACCTCCCGCCCCGTTTCCATCGCCCTCCGCCCTCCATTCCTCCCGCTCTCCGCCTCCGCTCTCGACTGTGCCTCCGCTTCCCCCGCCCGACTCACGTCGCCCCAGTTCGCCTCACCCGTCTTTTTCACACCTAGGCTCCACCCTCCCGCATCTATCCCCCCTTTTTGGGTGGCAGCCTCTTCTTCATCGGAAGCCTCGCAGTTTGTCTTGGCGGTATGGCGGCTCCCTGCCCGGAACTGGAGGCCCAGTCGGACCCTCCCTCTCTAGATGCCTACCGCGTCATCCTGCGCGTCATCTTGACAGAGCAACAATCGTCTCGGGTTCAGGAAGTTGCCAATGACTTTGCCCTTACTTCTATTTATGGCAGAGTCATTGGACATTCCCCCTCCAGATCAGCCATCAGGGACTACTCTCATACTAGAGGACGGCCATATTGAGGAGGTGGCCCTTATGGGAAGGGGCATCTTTTGGCTCAAACTCTCCAATGCGAAAGCTGCAAGCAACCTGATTGCTGGTTCCCCCACGTCGATGGATGGAAAGATTATTATGATAGTCCCGTGGTACCGTGGATTCAACGCAGTGGATTTTGATGCTCGGTTCCGTATACCTCGCCATCCAGTGACGCTAGTTTTTCTAGGTCTTGCTGCTGAGCTGCGGCCGATTGTCAGGGACCTAGGCTCCCACTTTGGCTGGGTTATGCACGACACTTTCGCCGACGCAGTGACTACGGCAGGAGCCCCCCGAGTCCGTGTGGCTATGGCGGATCCTGCGACTCTCCCTGCAGTGATCGAGATCGTGATAGATGCCGACAGCATCACCCAGAGCATGGTAGTCACCGGACAGCCAGGCCAGTGCCTGAGGTGTCACGGCTTTGGGCACTTGGCGGCTATTTGTCCATGATTCGCCAGCTCTTCTCGGCCTCCCCCGCCCCCCTCCCCCTCCCCCCCCTTCCCCCCCCTCTGGGCAGCCACGTTAGGAGGAGCAAAGGCAGCCGGAGTCTAGCTAGCGGTTGGACTCAAGTTAGAAGGAAAAGAGGAAAGAACAAGAAGATTTTTGATAAAGGCAAGGAGGCAGAGGTTACCCAACCTGCAGCAGCACCTCAGAGACCTGACAGGCAGCCACCCCAGGGTCCTGGGAGAGCTTCTTCTTCGAGGGTAGCTCGCCCTCCACAGTCTCAGTTCCCCCTCTCTCCCGCTCCCCCGCCCCTTTCCACTCAGTCCCAGCCCCTTCCCCAGTTGCACCCCCCTTCTCCCGACCCGAAGCTTTAGCCCCCGCCTCTTCCTCCTCAGTCTCCTCCTCCTCCTTCTTAGCCCCAGTTCTAGGTGCATCCCCATCCCCCCCCCCGCCTCTCTCAGCTCTCCTGCAGAGTTAGCTGTACCGATGGTTCCTCAGCCGAGGGCAGCCCCCGCTCCCCCTCCTCCACCTCCCCCGCTAGTCGCCTCTGTGGAGTCTGAGTCGCCTACCCCCCAGCCTCCTCCCCCTTCCCCTCCACTGGCAGGACACCCTGAGTCTACACCACCACTGGAGCAGGCTTCCCTGTCCGCTAGCCCCTCAGTGGCAGACTCTGGTGGGCCTCAGCTTCAGGAGAGAGAGCTTCCTCGCGACTTTTACAGATCTGGTCCCTGGGACTACTTGGATGTGGCCGACCTCGGGACCTTCCCTGCTTGTCTCGACATCAGTATCTTCCTGCTCCGCAAAGGGGCGGATGGGAAGATAGCCGCCTTTTGGCCCTAGCTTTGCTTTCACGTTCCTCAGCGACGGCACCGAGACTTGGACAGATGACTCGGTCTGGGAGGCTCTCAGAGAGCAAACGCACGCTCAGGTTTGCTCCTGGATAGGCCCGTCCGGTGGGTAGCTTCTCGAGACTCAGTGGTCCGAGGGTGACGTGCGCCTGCGGTGGCGTTGCGCTGCCAAACGTTTTAGACTGATTGTGATCCTCAGGCCCCCCTGTCATGGCCCCTCCCCCAGGATGTCAGAGCTTGGACCCCTCAGAAACTCCGAGCCTTCTACGGGATGACTACTTTAGAGATCTCGAGATGGCTCGAGAAAGCATTTGCTCATGGCACCAAAGGCCTCTCGCCTTTGCTGAAGGTGTTGAAGAACGGGCAGGACGACTCCGCCTCCCCCTCCAAACCTTCTCATAAGCGTCAGCGCCTCCACTCCGAAATGTCAGCTTCTTCATCGACATCGGCCGCCAGACAGTTGTTCGCAGCCTCCCAGTCCTCACCATGAGCCTACACCTTGTATCTTGGAATGTGAACGGGTTTCATTCTTCTGGCACCCGTGGTCCTAGGAAGCTCATTTTGAGACAGGAACTTCAGCCAGCAGTGATTGGTCGTTTGGATGTACTTCTGCTCCAGGAGCACAAGCTTTCTGCGGCTCACCCCCGTAGCTGCGGGAAGATTCTCCCTGGACGTTCTCACACTTATTGGGAGCCCTCGATCGGCGCACAGGGGAGGAGTGGAGGTGTCTGTACTTCCGTGTGCGAGCAGTTAACCCAGGGAGTTTTCGATCATGGCACGTTGATCCCAGGCCGTGCCCTTTGGGTAGGCCTGGAATTGGAGGGTTCTAGAATAGGAATCCTCAACATTTATGCTCCCACAGACCTCCGTTGCAGAGCCACCTTCTGGAGGACACTCACAAAGATTCTCCCAAACATGGATTCCTGGATTATTGGAGGTGACTTCAACAATCTGGAGACCTTGGAGGACCAGCAGGGCAGAGGAACATAGTTTACAGGTATGTCTCAGGCAGAGCAGTCCGCTTGGGACTCATTTATCTTCGCGACAAGAGGTAGGGACAGCTAGAGAGACCCGTCCTTCCGTCGCTGGCACGGGAGCTTGGACTTCTTGTGGGGCTTCCGCAGGGAAGGAGGCAGAAGACTCCTGGAGAGGCTGGATAGATTTTATGTCAGTGATTGGGCCATCAGCAGGGGCGGTCAGGCGGGTATAGTTCCAGGGTCGACACTTTTCGACCATGCGCCTGTGCTCTTATCATTAGACTCGACAGTTCAGGCCCTTCCCTCCCGTTCATGCCGGATTCCCGACTCCATTTTCTCGAGGGAGGACGTGCGCAGCAGTATCGGCAGTCTATGGGATACAGATTGGGGCGAGTGCATGGATCTGGTTGATTCAGTGGCGCAGGCTTTGCAGGAGTCCAGCCAGATTTGCCAGTCGCAGCCCTACAGGTTCGACAGGAGTGGTGGGGCAGAGAGAGAGCTCTTCGGAGGGACCTCGCTTCCATTCAGCGACTCCAGCAGGCAGCCCCGGGCTCGGAGAAGCTTCAGATCCAGGCCCTTCGAGCCAGAGCCCTTCTTGAGGAGACCCTCCAGCGCCGTTCAGAGTTTTCCTATCACGCCTCTCTCTCTTTCTGGGCTCGGAAGGGCGACCGGATGTGCAGGGAGTTCTTCAGGACGCATGGCCAAAGAGCAGCAGGGTGATCAGCTTCGGAGTCTTAGGACAGCGGAGGGGCACATCGTTACTGATCCAAGGGAGGTCTTGGGGTTGGCTACCGACTTCTAAAGGACATAGATTTATCCTTGACCACCATGAGATGGCATGAGAAACTATGAGACTAGATGTGTATCCTTGACATAGCCTAAGGCATTTCCTTGAGGGGGGGTTTGTTGGGATATCTCAAGGTGTATGCCTCAGGCACACCTTATGTTTCTATGTGTGAGTGCTAGAGGCACAGTTAGGTGCCCACAAGCACAGTTAGGTGGTGGAGAGCCACATAGGATGACTGAGAGAATCTAGGAGCAGATTGAGGAGCTCTGAGGTCATCAGTGATGTCAATGAGCATGTATGAGGTGCCTACTTAAGGACCTCACTCTTCTTCATTCTACAACCAAGTAATGCAAGTATTCTAAGTTTGTGTCCACTCTTTGCTTTCCTTTCAGCTATCCAACATGGACCACATAAGACTACATGCACAAACCTTTGGTGCACTACAAACTAGTTCCGGATACTTGTGAGAAAATTGTGATAGTTCGAATTGAATGTGCAAAATAACAACATAAAATAGAACATAAGGTGTCACATCACTCATATAAGTGGGGCTAGATCCCCTATCTGAGCTGAGTAAAAGGTAGTGATGTTCGTAATAGAAGGTCTATTAAGAGATGTAAATGTTTAAAACTTAGTTGGTGGCATAGCTAGAGGTATTGGGTAGTAATCTATTGAAATTTCTTGTTGGTAATTCATGCTATGAGAGGGATAAAGATCCTTGCATTCAAATTCTTTAAAACTATATGAATTCTTGCATTGGATGTGCTCTTGTTGGTTGACGTCTCACTAGCTCAGTCAAACCACTCATCTCTCTCTCATATGCACATGCCATTGAGATGGAGAAAGGGAGTCCTTTGAGAAAGAATGTGAGGACATTGAGTGTGTAATATGGAGGCTTATATAGAGGTCTCTAATTGTGGATCCATTTATATCTATGCTTTCACTTGGGGCTCTAGGACCAACTTGTCTTGCCCTTTTATGGGCATGAATTGGCTTGGTCTAATAAGGGTATCTATCCTCTTCTTTGTTGGTAACCCCTATCTACTATTGTAGCTAAACCCTATCCACCTATCATGGATTGCAACTCTAGCATCATGTGGTTTTAATGTTTGGACCAAACATAACACACAAAAATATTGCACATTCATTTGTATATGCACCTGTTGGCTATGCCAAAGCTCCACCTCACTTTCACCATTTGATTGATTGACTTCTCCACTTGTCGTTCATTATCTCCCACTAGCATGAAGGGTCATACAATTCCCAAGATTAGAACTAACCAAGTTGCAAAATGAAACAAGATTATGACAAAGACCTAGAATATATTGATACATGGGCCACAATGCATTTTGAAAGACCCTGGCTAGTTCTCTAGTCTATGCATGCTCTTCAATTTTTCCCCACAAGGTGTGCTACGTGCACCCACACGACACTTCCTCTTCATCTACTTCACCTAAGGGTATCAGGAAATCACAAAGATAAATGAAATGTAGTGATTCTTCTACTCTATCAATAGGTAGAGCATTATACAACATTGCCTTCACTGATGATTATCCCAAAAAATCATGGATATAATTCTTGAAATAACAGCCAGAGGGAGACAAAATTTGAAGGCCATATTGGGAAAAATTTTGTGAATGAGTAGTATAATTAATGTATATACCTAATGAATATAAGTTCTCTCTCACAAAACATGACAACTAATAGGTATTCATCAAATGAGAGTATTTGTTTGTTTATCTTATGCACAAGTATGTGAACTTTGAAACAAATTGGATGTCAAATCGATCAAATTTGTCTTCGCTAGATCTTCAAAAGAATCCAAAGTATATAGATTCTATGATCCATAAAAAAGAAGGTTGATGATCTCTATCATTGATGAAACGTCATCATACTTAACAATAATCTTAGTATCTATTCAATCATCAACTCTAGAAATTCAAAGGTTACCTTGCCAGCATAGTAGTGACCGTATAAAGCAAAGGCAATAAGAAAATGCATGTAGCTATTAACACTACAACTATCATATTCTTCCACTGACATGTCAAAAAGTTCCACATCAAATGTTAAAAATGCAACCATGATATGAAGGCAAGCATTAATGTAATTTAGGGCTCTACAAAGTATCCAATATTTTTTGCATGGTTGGATATGCATATTTCATGGTTTCTTACCATGAATCATGCATGAGTGTTAAAAAATATGCATAAGTGTACTTATAGCCTATGGAGCCATCTCTAATGGGCATAATAATTTAGACAAGCCTTAATCTAAGTAAGGTTAAGGCCTATGCAAGTCATCATATCCTCTGGATATCATTTTCATGGTTGGATATGCATATTTTCTTGTTTCTTACCTAAACCCTAAGCCCTAAATGCTAAACCCTAGATCTTAAAAGCTAAACCCTAAAGTGTAAAATAGTTCCTTTGTTTAAGATCTAAAACCTAAACCCCAATTTAATGGCATAAAATTAGGAAAAAACCAAACTCTACAAGCATTTGTTTGAGAAACCCCCATTTTATGTTGTTAATTTCTAAAACAAATCAAAGTGTGAACAATTGTTCTAAAAAGCCCGTATTTTAAGGTACAAAATGAAGAAAAAAAACAAATGTGAAAATATATTTTTTGGGGAAACAGGGCAAAAGGAGTGCAAATGATGCTCAATGATGATGTGTCACTGTGGGTCACATGCAGTGATGATGTTGCACTATGCCTAGCAAGAGGTGTGCCTATGAAGCCCTGTGCTGAGGTGGCAAGAGTGGTCACATGTAGTGACTGTGGAGCACTGTGTGTGCCTATAGAGGGTCAATGTGCCACGTGGCACTTATGATGTGGCAGATGATGATGTCAGCAAAGGTGATGTGGTAACTGGCACGGTAATGATGATGTGGCAATGCTTATGTGGAAATGCTAACATGGCAATGATCATGTGGCCAGATGACATGGCTATGCTAATCGCAGTAGCTAATGTGGCTATGCTGATGTGGCAGCTGATGTGGCTATGTTGACATGGCAATAGTTGACGTGGTTGATGACTTGGCAATGTTGACGTGGTTGCCACCGTGGCAGATAAGGATGATGTGTCAGTTGACTAGCTAGATGATGATGTGGCAGCTCCGTTTGCCATGTGGCTTGACCAAGCCCTAGGATCGATGACCCTCTAGGATAAGGTTTGGACACGTGTCACCACAAGGTATGCTTGACAAAATCTGCTCGATGCTGACGGAATCTTCAGGATTTCATCGATGGCCTCCTCCTGAAAACTTTGAGCTGAGGCTGGTGTGTGGAGTCTGAGGGCTAGAGCACTCTCAGAGAGCCTTGTTGGAGTCTATAGAGTCTATAGAGCCTGTGGAGGAGAGAGCTCTACTCTCTGGATTGCCCATCATCCACATTGATTTGTCTGTCGTCCACCGTAGATGCTCGTTGGCTAGAGTATGCTTGTTGATGGTGTAGCATTAGTTGAAGCTAGAGTAGATTGGAGGCTCTGGAGGTTGAGCATTTGGATGCGGGAGCTTGGAAGGAGCACAGATGGTGATGGTTCATTGGAGTCATCCATAGTTAGCCGTTGCAACCGTGGTTGTGGGTGCACTTGCAGTAGTTGTGTTGTCGTTTAGCACTTGTGGAGGACAGCACTGGTTCGTTGTTTTCGAGTGTTGCATGCGTTGGGCCGCTTGTTGCCGACTGGCTAGCAGGAGCTATCCTTATTGCAAACGACTCCTCACGGGCTCTACCTCTCCAAGCCCCGATTGTAAGAGCAGCCTCGAGCATAGATGAAGAGAGGCACTGGCATATTGTATTGCACGCGCCTGCTGCTACTCACTAGGAGAAACCATCGTTGAAGGAGGCGATGGGTCTAAGGCTCTTGAAGGATGTTGCTGCGAGTGCTGGTTAGAGGTATGCTGTGTCGCGTATGGAGCAGAGGTTGGAGCGGCTGGCCTTAGGGGCTCATTGTCGGAATAAAGCAAGTGGCTGCCAGGTCTAGGAACACTAAAGAAGGGTGATGATGAGTAGTCGAGTAGTTGGAGCACGCGTTTGCTTCAGGTTGAAGGTCGTGATCACCGTGGCTGTGTAGAATACCCGTTTGGAGAGGCAGATGATGGCTGGCTAATGAAAGCCGTTTGAAGAAGCTAGGGGAACTCAGGCATTGGCGAGCCATTGCTGCAGGGCTAGGAAAGGTTGTTGTTGTTAGAGCTTGTTCAAGCTTAGAGCAGGGAGTCTCCGGAAGACACGATGTCTTTCTCTCTCGAATCTTTCTTTTTCACAAATCTCAAGCACTCTCTCTCACAAATATGAAAAAGATCTATCTAAATCTCTATCTTCGGAAGAGAAGAAGAACTCTCACTCTCAATGAACTCTCGAAGGAGATGAACGGATGGAAATTCCTCTCAAATGGACAAAATTTCTTCCAATGAACTAAAATTTTCTCTCAACAAAAGAGAATAGAACACAATCAACACCTATTTCATTAATTTTGGACTTTTTGTGTTGTTTTTGGACGAAGCCCAAAAATCCTTCCCAAATGAAAACTTTACTTTGTGAAAATATCCTTCCCAAATCAAAATTTTACTTTCTTGAAAATATTCTTCCCAAATCAAAAGTTCACTTTGTGGCACTATCATATTCACATAAAAATATTGTTTTTTCAATCTATACTTTTGCACCAACATGCAAGAATTTGAAATAATCCTATATTAGAAATTCTAGCTATATCTAAGTTATTTGTTAATTTAATTATTTTTAATATTTTTCCTTGACGTTTTTCCTTCCCAAATCAAAAGTTCACTTTGTAGCACTATCATATTCACATAAAAATATTGTTTTTTCAATCTATACTTTTGCACCAACATGCAAGAATTTGAAATAATCCTATATTAGAAATTCTAGCTATATCTAAGTTATTTGTTAATTTAATTATTTTTAATATTTTTCCTTAATGTTTTTCGTTGACGTGATAAATTTATAAATCCATGAAAGAAGACTTAAATATTTCATGAAAATAACATTGTCACTCGGCAATATGCCCAAAATTTAGCAAAACTTTTAATAAATAGAAAGAAGACATGATGCCATAAGACCCAAGTTTTGTATTGAACCAAAGAGGTATAATAGCAATTATAGCTATTATTATATGATTACATTGAGAGACGTGCTCTCAGCTAGAGTCTTTATATCCAAAATGATATAAATTGAACATATGTTTACAATTTAAATTGTTGCTCATAAAGAGTCTCAATTCATGCCATCTGCATGATTTGACTCCCCATTGTCTTATTGCTCAATGTCATGACAGTCCCTTGCCAGGTGCCATCTGCACAATTTGACTCCCACTTGTCTTGCCAAGCCTTGCCCCTTCCGTGCATTGACTCCCCATTGTCTTATTGCTCAATGCGATAGTCCCTTGCCAGGTGCCATCTGCATTAACTCCCTATTGTCTTGCCAAGCCTTGACCCTTGGGTGATATCCAGTGCAAAATACAGGTGCCATCTGCATTAACTCCCACAAGTTATCTTGCCAAGCCTTGCCCCTTGGGTGCATTGACTCCCCATTGTCTTATTGCTCAATGTGATAGTCCCTTGCCAGGTGCCATCTGCATTAACTCCCTATTGTCTTGGCAAGCCTTGACCCTTGGGTGACATCCAGTGCATATTTTGACTCTCATTTGACATAGGAGGTGATGGCTCTGATTATAATTGTCTTGGATTGGCTCCTTGCCTAGTACCCAAATAAAATCCTTCAATGGACTTCAATACAAAGCTTTAATCATGGACATTCTTCATTTGCGCTGTCTCCTTCTACTTCCTCCATGGCGAGCATCCTTAAAAATTCGTGTATATGCAAAATAGTTTGCTGTGGTATTTTTATTTTTCCTTCTACCTCATATCCCATGTGCTTCTTTGATTTCTTTGCCCTTGAATGCCAAGACACTATGATTGTCTCCGTTGAAACTTGAGAGACCACTTCATCATTTGGGACCCACTCCATTATACAATTAGTATATAATGTGTTGTTATCCATATTCTCCTTCCTGCCCTTTGGCTCATACCATACCGCTGTAAATGTTGTAGCTCTCCCTTGGTCATCTCTTTGCACATCAACTACTTTTGCAACCCAAAACTTCACATTCTCATATTCATCATCCGATGGACGAACCACAACAAAACAATCGACCTCTATATCTACTTGTGGCATAAACTCTCTCTTCTTCGGTCCACAATATGGGCGTGGGAGTAATGATACAAATTCATTTTCAAAGACTGGAGCTGGTGGGCGCAAATCGTTATGAACATTTGGCCAAAACATATTGCATTCTTCCTTGACATCCTTTGAGCCTCGCATTCTCTCAAGGTCCTTTATTAAATTTCGTGTCTTGTTAATTACAGTGGTAGTGTGTTCTCTCCAAGTAGGCTTCGAATCAGGATATCTCCGAAGCATTTCCTCTTTGTATGTAATAAATGCTTTTAATCCTTCTATTTCACAATTAGACCTCTCATTAAATTCTTGTATAGGAGCCCATGTTGGATACCTTTCCTTGCTGGGAATTGAAGTTAAGAGACTGTAAGGTTCTTCAGGTTCCCATTTTGTATCATGAGAACACTGTTGCCATTGCATTACGGGTTTTTCATCTTTAAAAAAAAAACAAAAGTAGTGTGGATTGGTATGACCTGTCAATGCATCACCACCCGTTTGTATGAAAGGTAGAATGAAGCTCTTCCAATCATACATTCTTTCAAGCCTCTCACATACTGTACTTTCCTTACGACCACCAACTTGCCTGCCACATCTTCTTACCAAGTCATCTATTGTCTCCACATCCTTGCATTTAAGCTCCCTTGAGACTGTGCTAAAAACCTGATCGATATCCTCATGTGTATGCCCAACATACAAAAATCCACATTTGATCTCATTGAAGATTCGATGAGCAACTAGCATGGAGCAGAATGCAAACATGAGTACATTCTTATTTTCTCGCCAGCAATTATCAGCTTGTATTCTCAAAGTCGGTGGCAGGCGACCTTTTTCTGCATGTACATTGTGACTTGCCTTCATAACTCCTTCATAATAGATGTTACAACTTGATTGCTATCATGTAGATGCAAGGAATCAATCCATATATCTGCAAAGAACTTAATTCCATGCACTAACACTCCACATAGATGTGTCTTTAGAAAGTGCTTTCCTTGTAATTTAGGTGGAGTGGCAACAAAACGAGGCAATGTTGTTGTATTCTGATCCATGCCATCTACAATAAGGCACATGTAGTCGTCAGGATGCGAAATAGCTTGCTCCTTCCAAAATGCATATTTTTGTCTGGAATGTCGAATAAGGTCATGATGAGATTTTTGGTTTTTTTTGTATAATTCCCTTTGATTTGGACATGTTGCACTCTTAATCGCTCGCTTTAAATCATCACAGACATCGCACTTTGACATTTTTTGCCTCCTTGGGATTTTAACATATCCAAAGTTCTTCTTCCAAAGAGTATACAAAGTATGAGAAGAAGCTACGGCATCCCCTCTTTGCCGTTGCTTTTCTGCAATAGAGTCAAATACTTCGAGCTTTGTCAAGCCCATTGGAAGGTGCATTTCAGTGATCGCGTCACCGTTAGGGAGTTTGGTAGATATATGGGGTTGAGGTAAAGCATTTTCATGTATGAAGTCTTGCAAAATTGCTGCTGCCCTGACAGTTGAGATTCTTGATTTGGACCTTCCTCTATTACCGTGAATGCTAAATTTGTTGCCGCCCTTTGCCTTGGTGACTAAATCCCAATATGTACCATGGGATAATCCAATAATATTGCGATATGCCTTATTGCAAATCCTTTTTCCATTTACGAGAGGTTTTACCTTTTGTCTTGAACTTAGCCTTTTATTGCCATTCTGAAGAAAGCCAGAGAGACTTGTGAGAAGGTATTCATTTCTTTCGCTTCCTCTTCTTTGCCACACGTGTCCTCTACATTCCCTGATGTCTGCAAGATCAATGAAGCGCATACATCTTAGCTTGCAACATAGATATCCCAATGCATTTAACATGTTCTCCTCCTTCATTACTCTCTTCCTCTTTGGTTGCTTTTGTGGATCTGCCTGGATTCGCTTTCTCTTCATGCATATGTATGACCGTTTTCGTTCCTCGTGCATGTTGTTATCTGTATTTATGCACTTCTTCTCCTCACATTTGTTTGTAACCAAGCATCCATGATTGGTCGTTGCATCCTTGTCCATATCACAATCAAAGTTAAATATTGAATAATCCTCTGTTGATCTCATCCTCGTTTTTAACATACTCTTAGGACCATTCAATGAATTCAATATTCTACGAGAGTATTGAGAACCTTGAAACTCTTCCACTCCTGAGAGAACATCACTCATTGGGACATCTTGCATGGCTTTCACAAATCCACAAGCTTGATTGACACCAGGTTTGTTAATATGCATGAACTCATCCACACTTGACAAGACATCACTATTGAAACCTTTGCCCTTCTCACTGTGCAAGAATTCATCCACCCCAGATAAGGCTTCGCTTCTAAAATCATTTTGTTTCTCGAAACCAATGAACTCATCCACTCCAGATAAGATGTTACTTCTATAATTGAGTATATTGAAATCATCCACATTTGAAGTGATAGAGCCTGGCACATGAGCACGCTTTTTAGGTCCTTTGATATTGTAGTATACGTTGTCTTTATCATTGAAAACTACATGCCTCTTTCTCATGTTTAAAAATTGCATGCTCCATCTCATATTCTTGCCTACCTCATAGTAGGGATCACATAAGGATGTTATGTTATCAACCATACCATCATCAGTGACTTTTAGAATCCTCATCTATGCAAATAACCATTGCTCCACTTGTTCAAATCCCAATACTTCACCTTCTGCTACAGTCTTATTTGCAAATGATCTCATTTGTAAAATGTCCCCTATAGTAAAATCCAAGGTGGTGCACTTTGTATTCTTGATAATGTCTGTTGCATAAGTCTCATCTTTGTCCCATGCTATAAATGATTTGTTGGATGTATTGTAGGGCATAACATCTCCAAGTGTTTCCATATCTCCACATTTATACTTTAGCTCAACATGTGCGCTAAGAATCTTTGATACAGTAACTGCCACCTTATCTTCACCAAGTCTTCGAAAGTGGCAAACTGAATTGGGATCACTATCATGGATTGTAGCAAATGCAACTACTCTTTTGCTACATAAAATCACATCCATCCCTGGAACAAAATCTATAGCAGTTGCCAGCGAACGTTGGGGCGATTTCTCAAATTCTGATGCTCTGTGCTGTCGTTCTACGTCTCTATTGCAGAATTCTTCAATTTTTCACAAAGGTGACACATGGAATTTTTGCTAAGGTCTATGTTACCTAAGGTTTTTTAGTTGCTAGTAAACTACAAGGGTTAACTCAATGTTTCGCATGTGACACCCATGTTTGGAGACATCTCAAGTCCTATTTTTAGTAGCGGTCATTACCGTGGGGCCGTGATTTTTGAAACATACATTATGCAGATCACTCTGGTTGCAGTCTGAGCCATGTGCGCTCATTCGTGGGTTGCATTGGGTTGCAATGGATGCTTTACAGCCATTGGATGCATTGCAATCCTTGTTGGATGCGCTAATAGGCCCAGATTACCTTGTGGGATGTTTTGTTTGATGGACGTTTAGCACAGAGAATACTATTTTATACTCAAGGACAGCTCACACACATTGCAATTAATGCTCATTGGCATTGGATTTGCCGTTGTTTTGTCATTGCAGGTTAACATTTTCTTTTGGGCCAGATTTCCTCATATGGATGCAGAGTATATGCACATGAGTCAGTTGCATTTTGATGACAAATGAAGGGGTCTCGATTGCTTCTCAATGGAATGAATTCAATATTATTTTTAGCCAGATTTAGGCTCAAAAGCTAAACTTTGATGTGGAGACTAAGGCAATATTCCTCTTGTGTTCATCATCCTCATGGGATACCTTTCGTACAACTGTCTGTAACTTTGCACCTGGTGGAGTACTGAAGTTTGATAATGTTATGGGTAGATTGTTGGCCGAGGAGATCAGAAGGAAGTCTATGGATGGCAACAAAAAGGATGCAGCCTTAATTGTGCAAAGGGGCAGATCACAGTTCAGGGGGAAGTCCCAAGAAAGAGAGAAGTCTCGTAACAAATCGAGGCCACGATATTTGAGTGTTACCATTGTGGCAAGAAGGGGCACATGAAAAAGGATTGCTACAAGCTGAAAAAAAGAGCAAAAGGATAAGAAAAGATCCAAATTGGGGTTCAAATAAGAAGAAAGATAGTCCAAGGGAGGACAAAGGAAAAGTGAAGATCAAGGAGATCAATGTAGTCACTGATGATAGTGACAATGACATTCTTTTCATGTCTATTCTACTTGTTGCAGAGTAACGAGCTGCTTACCACTTAAGATTATGCATATTCCAAGTATTTGATTTGGGATTTTGGTGTTTCATTCCATGTTACTCCCCATAGGGAATGATTCTCTACTTATGACAGTGGAAAGATAGGTTGTGTGCATCTTGGAAATAACTATGCATGTGACATAGTGGGAGTAGGTGACATAAAGTTTTCTTTTGCAAATGGGTCTGCATTTGCTTTGAAAAATGTGAGACATATGCCGAAGTTTACCAAAAGTCTCATTTCAATGGGTCAGCTAAATGATGTTGGTTTTTAGACCACCTTTGGCTTTCAGAGTTGGAAAATTCAGAGGGGCTCTATGGTTTTGGCAAGGGGTACCAAGTGTGGGACAGTGTATCCCTTACATGTACCAGGGGTGTCTGATCATGTTGTTGCAATAACTGAGTAGCTAAGTGCTTCTTTGTGGCATTGCCGGTTGGGGCACATGAGCCATAATGGAATGAAACTCTTATGCCATTCGAGTTATGTACTGCATTTGAGTTTTTCTGATTTTGAATTTTGTGAGCACTGTCTCTATGGGAAGAAGACTAAATCAAGGCATAAAATAAGGGGAAAGAAAGAGCTGAAAAGCTTGATTTGGTGCATTTGGACGTATGTGGTCCTATGCCTACACGATCATTAGGCGGGGCTGAATACTATGTGGCATTCATTGATGATGTAACTAGGAAAGTGTGGGCTTATGCTATAGCTCGGAAGAGAGATGTATTTTAGGTATTTCTGAAATGGTTGGCTTTGGTTGAAAATCAGTCAAGTAGAATGCTTAAATGCCTATGGACTAACAATGGTGGATAGTATCTCTCTCATGACTTTCAAAATTTTTGTGATACACGTGGGATCAAGAGGGAGCTCACGTCTCCTCGTACTTCGTACTCTAAAGCAAAATCCAGCTACAGAATAGATGAAGTGCACCATTCAGGAAAGGTTGCAATATATAATTTTCAATGCAAGTCTTTCTGGTCGTTGGAAGTCTTATGTATGCTATGATAGCTACTAGACCGGACATTATGTTTGTAGTGGGAGTTGTTAGCTAGTATATGGGGAATCCAAAAAAGAGGCATTGGGAGGCACTTAAGTGTATCATGAGGTATGAATATCTGCTTTGGCAGAGGAGAGATGCATGTACTTGGATACATAGATTCAGACTATGTAGGGCATGTGGATAGCAAGAGATCCACTTCTGGTTATGTGTTCACCTTTGCAGGTGCTGCAATGTTGTGGATGTCTCACGCACATAATTGTGTTGCTTTGTCTACCATAGAGGCCCGAGTATGTTGCAGCCATAGAGGGTTGCAAGAGGCTATATGGCTTGATCGACAAGTGGGAGATTTGG
Source organism: Dipteris shenzhenensis (assembly GCF_047967505.1). Classification (NCBI taxonomy): domain Eukaryota; kingdom Viridiplantae; phylum Streptophyta; class Polypodiopsida; order Gleicheniales; family Dipteridaceae; genus Dipteris; species Dipteris shenzhenensis. The sequence continues at coordinate 10,501,937 of NC_141626.1, forward strand.
GGATTCATACAGGTGTACTGACATTGCATAGTGATTCCATGAGTGTTATTCAGGTAGCACGGAATCTGGTCTTTCATGCAAAGACCAACACATTGAGGTCAGGTACCATTTCATCAGGGAGGTACTTGAGGACAAGCGCATAGAGCTTGCCAAGGTTCATACAAATGATAACCCTATAAATATGCTGTTGAAGAGTCTACCTGGTTAGCGGTTTGAATATTGTCGTGTATTGATGGACAGTATTGATGGACATTGGATAGTATGTCCACTGGTTGTTCTCCCTTAAAGGTAGATTGTCCTTTAAGTGGGAGGTTGTGGGGTTAAAGGCCACTGTACCTTAAACCTGGTTATATACAATACTCAAATACATATATATATGTGGATGACATAGAAGATTAGGGTGTTTTGCCCCACCAAATGAGTGTCCACTCTCTCTTGTGTGCTCTCCTCCTCTCACCATTTTATGTTCCGCTTCCGTTGTTGAGATCTCTCAACCCTTAGCTTGGCAAATCATTTTTTTCTTTGTTGTTGTTCACCTATCTTTGCCCTTACTTCAATTTAAGGGGGGTGTTGAATGGAGCAAACCTCACAATGGTTGTGAGGCATGGAAATTGGTGAAGTCTCAACACATGGATGGCTGCATGGTGTGTTACACTTAACTATGTGAAGGTGATTTCGAATAATGCTTGAAGTGATTCTCTTACTCTTACCTACAATAATATATATAGGGTTATCAGCTATGCTTTTTCCTTCTACTTGGCTCTCTTCTTTCAAGTTGCTTTAGTTTCGTATTGTTAAATTGCATGAGTAGAGAACAAATTATTTTCAATATACTATGAGCTACATATACATGCATTTAAGAGTTTGACTACTTATAATCTATGATGCTCATGTCACGAGGGGAGGGGATTGGTTGTAGTCGAAATTGCATATGGCTTTGTTTGAGACAATAAAATGTTTGTTTTCTAAGTTCAAGGGCTATTTGCCCCTAGATTGGTATAATGGGATCTCAATAATAATAAAGAAATAAGGAAAGAGAAATAATTGATAATGGCATGCCTTAAGATGACAATTATGTTTTTCAATCATGAGCATTAAAACAGAAGAAATTGGTTGTTTGTGAATTAGAATATATCCTATCAGACGTTGTCTGTCAACGCATCATTGCATTACTACTAATGTGTTATGCTTCAAAGTTGTAAGCTTGTAACTTTGCAAGACTAAGTGAATTATGTTTTCTAAATGGAGAAAAAATATGTGAATTGCATGTATGCAAAGTAAGTGCTTATACAAATTATGGACACATCTAATATAACTAGACATAAAATTAGATTAAGTGGCATACTTGAATGAGAGGGACATACTTTTTAACTCAGTATGGATCTTTCATTCTTATCACTAAATACAACTAGATTATCTTCTTTACTCAGTATGGCTCCTACATTGGGAAACACAATGAAAGCCATTGATTAGTTGGGCTAGAAGTGGAAAGGAGCACCCTAAAAATTAAGATAAGGGGAGGGGGTTGAAACATTAACAAGAGTGCAAATAGAGGATACACCCACAAAAAGTAGTGGGGGATAAGAGTAGAGGGATGAAAATGAATGTAAAGGAGGAGGAGGATGCTACGAATAAGAAGGAAGTATGATACACCAAAAGAAAGCAACCAAGCCACTACTATGCAAGGGAATAATTTCAAAGTAAGCTTGCCTTGAGGGAATGTTATATTTGAAAATTCCAACATTTTTATTTCCATGTATTATTCTTAATATTTTTTAATTTATGTATTGTTCTTAACTAAATTTCCTTTTATGAATGGATTTGACATGCTTAGGCAAAAGACTATGAATGCAAGGATAGTATCACGTAATTTGCATTGAAAGAGAAATTCCAAGGGAGGACAAGTGCTTGCCATTTCCTAATTTTAACTTGTTTTCTTTTATAAAGAAATTTCAGGTGAGTTAGGTGCTTTCCATTCCTTAATTATAGCTTGCATTTTTTTTATAGTGAAATTTAGGGTGAGTAATGTGATTTTTTTCCTTACCAATTTCAAAAAAAAGGGCAATTTTAAAAGAACTAACTAATGATTTTCTTATGCAAGAAGTTGAGGGTGAGGGCCATGATCCCAATGTGCCAAACACAAAGGAGGGTAGTAGCACTTACGATAAGTTAGGCATGAGGAGGAGACTAGGAGGATGGAGCACTACATAAAGAAGCATGCCTTGAGGTGCTACTGGCCACTGATCTGCCAAGGATGAAGGCTTCAAAATTTTCAACTCAAGCTTCTACACGAGATGCTGGGAGATGATATTCGTGCAAAATCCACCATGCACCATGCTCCCTAAATCTTATGCTTTTTTATTTTAACAGTGTCTCTATGACCATACTTGTGGCTGGTGTGGCCAATCAACTAAAATAGCTGTCAGTGCCAATACTGATCTTCAAATCTTGAAAATTTTCCCACACCGTGGTGGCATCACCTTTGCCAGCTCCTCTGTCCGTTGTAGCATACACAATGATGACGCCAAGTTAGAAGTTTCTTGCTCATTGGCTATAATTGCACCATTTAGTAACACTTTCTTTTTCTAAAATCAACCTCTATGAAATACATGACTAGCTGCTTACTGACTCAGCAGCTCTTTGAGAGCAGACAGGGAGTGGGAGAAGAGGGGCAGCTTGCCTCTCTCCAATCCATCATCACAGAATGGCAAACAACCCTCATCATCATTTGTGCTCTCAGCTTTTGGCAATATTATTTTCAAGAAATATTCTTTCCCAAAGGTGGCAAGGCAAGGGGAAGAGACGAAGGTTAAGGTGGGGTGGCGGGGGAGGGGGGAGGGTATTAAGCAATTGCACCCAATCCAGCATTTGTCACGTGCACCAACAGTCATAAAGTACAGGCACACGCGCACGGGCAAGAGAGAGAGAGCTTCGTGCACGGGCACGAGAGAGAGCTTCAAATCTTGAAAATTTTCCCACACCATGGTGGCATCACCTTTGCCAGCTCCTCTGTCCGTTGTAGCATACTCAATGATGACGCCAAGTTAGAAGTTTCTTGCTCATTGGCTATCATTGCACCATTTAGTAACACTTTCTTTTCTAAAATCAACCTCTATGAAATACATGACTAGTTGCTAACTGACTCAGCAGCTCTTTGAGAGCAGATAGGGAGTGGGAGAAGAGGGGCAGCTTGCCTCTCTCCAATCCATCATCGCAGAATGGCAAACAACCCGTCATCATCAGTTGTGCTCTCGGCTTTTGGCAATATTATTTACAAGAAATACTTTCCCAAAGGTGGCAAGGCAAGGGGAAGAGAAGAAGGGTTGGGGGGGGGGGGGGCGGGGTTATTAAGCAATTGCACCCAATCCAGCATTTCTCACATGCACCAACCATTATAAAGTACAGGCACACGCACTCGCAGACGAGAGAGAGCTTACAGGTCCATAATTACACAGAAGGTACAATGAAATGAATGGCATTACAAAGAAATTAAACTTTTGGAAAAGAAATTAAACTTTTGGAATATTCAGCACACATGACTTGAACTAGAACCATTAAAACCATGCCTAAACCAGCTAATCCTATCCTCTCTGCACTCAAAATTCCACCAGACAAATCTGCTGATCTCACAACCAAATTGCAAGCATACCTCCAAGCGAAGAAGTGGCACATCAGCCACTGGTGTAAGTTGCAGGGCCTAACCTTTCTCCGTCAAGCCTCTAGACCACAGCCATACTCTCAATGGGGTCCCTGGACTCACCTTGTCCACCTGCCTTGCCTATTCCCAAAGCTACTGCCCAGATTCCAGAGCATTGCCATGCACCACTTGGGCATGTTATCCGGTTCCAAGCACGTATAACATACTCATTGGTGCATGTGTTTGCTATATCATCCGTGGTTCTTCCATTTCAGCTGGGGGCGGGGGGGGGGCTTCACCCAATCCAGCATCATACATGCACCAACAGTTATAAAGTACAGGCACAAGCGCGTGCGCATGCGAGAGAGAGAGAGAGAGAGAGAGAGAGCTTACAGGTCCATAATTCCACGGCAGGTACGATGAAATGAATGGTTACAAAGAAATTAAACTTTTGGAATATTCAGCACACACCACTTGAACTAGAACCACTAAAACCATGCCTAAACCAGCTAATCCTATCCTCTCTGCACTCAAAATTCCACCAGACAAATCTGCTGATCTTACAACTAAAGTGCAAGCATACCTCCAAGCGAAGAAGTGGCACATCAGCCACTGGTGTAAGCTGCAGGGCCTAACCTTTGTCCGTCAAGCCTCTAGACCACAGCCATACTCTCAATGGGGGCCCTGGACTCACCTTGTCAACCTGACTTGCGTATTCCCAAAGCTACTGCCCAGATCCCGGAACATTGCTATGCACAACTCAGGCATGTTATCCAGTTCCAAGCACGTATAAGATACCCATTAGTGCATGTGTTAGCTATATCATCTGTGGTTCTTCCATTTCAGCGCCATATCCAAAAATGCCAATGAGCTCAAAGCTTGTCCTATGAGGTCCAAAAGTAAGGATGTAAAGTCAAACCAGCGCCATGGTGAAATTTCACTTTAATTAGCTGCTGAGTCAATCATGAAGGCAACCACAATACCGAGAGCTCAAGCCTTAAGAATGAATTGCAGGAGTTTCCTGAAATCTGAGTAACAAGGACAGATGACAAGAACTGAGCAACACACACAATGACAAGTAAAACTTCAATTTACTGAAAGGGTGCAATACAGCCAGCCCAACAGCTGCTACTAATTTTATTTTATTTTTAATCATCTTGCCAACTTTGTAGGCAATAGGCAACATTAGTTACGAAGAGAAAAAAACAGTATTTACTGTAAATGATGACAACCCGACACATATGTTCTCTAGTTTCTTGCAGTTTCAGTTTCAAACCACCACCAGCGAAAGAATAGCCCATGTATCAGTGGTTCGATCTCGTGCACTATGATTGATGTCATCAAACACATATTTACAACACTAACCATTTTATCTTGTTCCCAACACGGGTAGCTTCTGCAGAACAAAACAGAAATTGAATCACTTCAATGGCTTATGAGCCTGTGAGCTCTACAAGCCATACTTGTTGAACAAATATGGTTCTTCTTATGCAAGCACACTGCATCTCAGCAGCTAACTTTAGAAAGTTTAAAGTATATGCTAGTTCAGCCGCCGCCTCTTTCGTGCATGCAATGAACCAGGTTCAATATCTAAAGAGCCTGAAGCACCACCAACAGTTCTCTGCCATTCTCTCCATGATGATTCTCTCAAATCTGCTGAATCTTGTTGTGGCTGTTCATCTACAATTGTTGGAAGAGGTCGACTCTCTACCTCAGCTCTGGGAGTGGGCATCCTGTCTTCACCGTAGAGTGGCTCTGCTAGATCAGGTAATCCAGAGTTAATCCCTTCTTCCGAAGCATGTGTGCGGAGCCGCCTAGGAATCGTGTTTGCTGCTTGCACAGATCTCTGCATATGTGCAAGGTTCTCACGCAACCCATCTATGCTAGCTCGAATTACAGCTAAATTGTCAGCTGTTTCAAGGCGATTTGTGGCCATTCGGGTGAGCATTTGCTCTCGACTATACTGTTCTGAATCCCGTGTTCCAAGCTGGATTGGGTTAGGACTAACCTGTGAGGCAGCTCCCACTGTAGAGGGGGACCGGAAGCTTCCTCGTCTACCCATCATTCTCTGGCGCATCCTGAATCTTTCATCCAGGTGCTCTCGTTGCAACCTTTGTACAACTCTTAGGCGATTCAAAATAGATTCTGCAGCAATAGATCCCTCTGGTTCACTTCTTTCTATCTCCACCTCAGACCTGCCACTTCCACCTGCCCCTCTGACATGTCCACCAATCCTTTCTAGGGGAGCTCTTTCTTGCCGGTATCTTTTGTTATTGAGGCGGTGAGCATGGGGTCGTGGGGGAGTGTTGCCAAGTGATTTTTCAGTGTCTTCAACATTTCCTCTGCCGTAGATGGGAGTTATAGCATTATCCGAAAGAGAGCCCTTACAAACTGGACATTCTTTTTGTACACAGTGCACATGTAGCCATTGATAAAGGCATGGCCAACAAAACAGATGGCCACAGCAAGTCACCACTGGCTCCGTGGCCATCTCTAGACAAATGTTGCATTCAAAATGAGCTCCTGTATGTACAACCTCAGTCTCCTTAGCGTCCTCCTGCTTTGATTCCAAGATGCTCACGCCATTTTTACCAGATGACATATCCAGGCATGCAGTGGCAGTCCCTCGATTTCTGCGGTTTTCGGCCATCCGAAACATGGCCGATGACAGCCTGAAATCTTCTGAGTCAACAAATGGAGCCTCCGTCATGGGTCCAACCCCAGAGGGAGGAGAAGTTTCAAGTTGTTCTAACGCAGAGGAAAGAGTTTGTCTTGACCGCCGCAAATGTCGTGAATATCGAGAGCTCCTCAGCAAGCGCTGCCTGATGACAGAAAATGCCGGGTCTCCTCGGCTGTGATCGCCAACCGAGGGATCAATATCCCCATGTCCCGAGCCAGATTCCTGAGAAGGAACTCTGGAAGGGCTTGTACTTTCTTCGATTCGGTCACTTGCTTGAGGCCTAACATTCACCAATACCAGATTCCTGCGCCGCGGCCTACCCTCAGAGGCAGCAGGAACATCGTCTTCCTGAGCACCGGCCAGGAGCAGTCCTGACATACCTGGCTCAAATCGGGGCCAATTCTGCCGAGAGACCTGCACCGATCCCTCAGAATCGTGACCTCCAAGAGCAAGCTCCAAGGCCAGCCCATCGCAAGGTGCAGAGGGGGGTATCAGGTTCAAATCCAGATCCACTGCGTTCGCCACAGCAACAGAAGAGGAGGCGCCGTTCAACTCCACCATGTCCACTTCAGGTCCTGCAACGACGCCAGCGGCACCAGACATCGTGATGAGAAATTTCAAGATCGAGGCATACCTTCTATCCAACCCATCGCCGCCTCCCCGGTCCGGTTCAATCTCGCCAAGCGCACGCACTATCACTGCAGCATTCAGCAACCTATGTCAAGCAATCAAAGCCCGGTGGTCTGTTCGGGAGGGGAGATGCCTCTACCGCTGCGAGTGATGATCTCGGATTCAGGGCCGATCTTCTTCTTCCCGACAATCAACCAAGACCGCTGCCCAAATCGAGGTAGAATTGCAGGGAAATGCTCCGATTCCTTCAGCAACATCCGAGCAAGATGGGCAGCAAGGATTGCAGGGAAATGCGAAAAAATGGCTTTGAGAAAGGGGCACTCTTCACAAAAACAAAAGGCATTTGGCTTCGGGGAGGAATGGCTATGAGAAAGGGGCACTCTTCACACACACAAAAAACATGCGTTTGGCACATCATCATCTATCATCTATCATCTATCATTCATACAATTGCTTTACACATTTCTCTCCTTCACACCACGCCCATCCAGGGCGGGTTGCCCCTCGACGATAGGACCACGGGTACGTGGGTGTGGCATGGGTGTTTTTGGCCTGCCATAGGTGGAGGCCTAAGCAAACACGATGGGGCTCCTGAAAGCTCATTTTCTTGTGGGATTGGCGACACCTGGTAGAAATCTACTCTCTCCACATTTTTAGCCCTCTCTCTCTCTCTCTCTCTCTCTCTCTCTCTCTCCCCCTCCCCGCCCCCCCCTCCGAGTCCGGACTCCCTCTCTTCCTTTCTCTCTCTTTCTTCCTCCTCTTGGGCAGGCCTATTGAATGATACATATCATTCATCTTGTTTATTTCTATTTTAAAAAAAAAAGATTTGTGCCTCGCCCATAAAGACCACCCACTCCCACCCTAGGAAGCCCTCTGGCAAGGTTCACGCAAAAAAGGCCATCGCATGCCTATCGGATGCACACAATAAAGTAAGGTCTTGCAGGAGGGAGTAATGGAGAACAAGGCAATCGGATTTCAATTTGGACATGTGCCCCTAACTCCGACAAGGTCCAGCAAGCTTCTAGTAGACTTTAGCTTGCATGTGCTCCTAATTCCGATAACTCCAGCCTTGACATGCATGATCTATCCATGGCGAACTCCTCCAACCCATAAAGGCCGCCCACTCCCACCCTGGGCACATCCTGGAGGCAATCGGATGCATGACTGATGCAAACCAACTGCACAGTCAGGTAAGGTCTCGCGGGAGGGGGTAATGGAGAGCCAGGCAATCAGATTTCAGTTTGAACATGTGCCCCTAACTTCGGCAGGGTCCAGCAAGCTTCCGGTAGACTTTATCTTGCATGTGCTCCTGATTCCGATAACTCCAGCCTTGACAGATTGCAAACGGAAACGTCTCATGTGCTTGATCTATCCATGGCAAACTCCTCCAACCCCTACATGATTTGCCCATTCCATCCCCTCCAACCGCTACACCAATCACATGCTAGTGACATAAATTAGCAACCTAATGACTGCTAGATGGTGTTTACCACCATACCCTCCAATTTTATTTCCTGCTCCATCGGCGAGTAGGTGGTGTGAACCCATCCTTAGTGATGTCTTTAGGGGGATTACACACCAACCCCCAACCTGTGGGCAGCCAAAAAATGTCCTCAACAGTCTTGAATGGGCAGGGGTTTAACACACTGTCTTAGCAAGAATCTTTTTAAAAAGGTAGGGGAGTGATCCTCTAGTTGAATTTGATTGGTTGGGCAATGGGTTTCCAAGCTTGAGCACACAAGGTTGCCTACCCAAGAAATCTCTTTTGATGGGCATGAGGTGGCAGCTGATGATTCAGCATTTGAAATTACCTAAATTTTTGAGGTGTGTAAAGGGGGGTGCACCCATCCACCCCAATGGAATATCCAAATTAGCTCCCCCCAGTAATGATGGGTGGGCAGTGCTTGGTGTGTAAAGGGCCTTATACACCGCCCCTCCAGTTGTGCCTCATTTGAGGGCACACCCCATTTACACACTAGGCTGCAGACACATTTTTGCCCAGTGACAAGGAGGCTCGCCCACCAAGAATCCATGAAAAAGAGTGTGGGGTGAGCGTTGAATGCTCCCCCTAAAAGCAAAACACCTAAGCAATGGTGTGTAATGGAGCGATGCTCGCCAAGGGTTTGTGAGACCATGATTTTGGGGTAATCAATTAGGATTTTTATGTAACCGAACTAGAAACATGCAACCATATAACTAGACTAGATATGGCTCTAGTTACCATCTAATCGAGCTAGATAAACTTGGTTTACTTGTAACCGAAGTAGGTGAAATTAGTTCCAATGTAACTAAGCTAGAGGAACTTTGTTCCAAACACCAAGTTTCACTTAATCAAAAAATTTCACTTCACGAATTTGGGATTTTCTTCAAAGACAGGTTTCCATCAATAGTCCATTCACATGAAATTATGTGAGTTATCAAACTAGTTTCCATTTCTCATGAGTGTCTCGATATCCAATCTAGGCTTTGATGTCTTCCAATGCCTTGAAACATAATTAGTGCAACATTAACAAATGCTTCTCCTCTAGTCCTTTGTTGGGATCTAGTTCAATAACCTTCATGAGCTTATAGCTCTATATGTCAATTCCTTTGCCCTCACTTGGGCTATGGCCATCACATGCCCTTCTTGAGGGTATGGCCTTTAGATGTCCTATCACAAACTATGGCCTTCTTATGGACATCGGATGCTCCATCATGAACTATGCCTTTGACATGGCCTCAAGTCACTCGCTCTTCTCATTTACTTTATGTATCTACGACATATAGAAGAGTTTGTATGCTCCACCTTAAGGTATGGCCAAAAGATCCATTAGCATTATAGCATGGCTATAGCCTTCTCATAGTTTAAGACCATTGTCTAGTGCCCATCATGCACTTCATTCATGGCACTTTATATCAACATTCTTTGTTGCACTTTACCATTTGCATACAAATGTACATTATGGCATATTGCAATATCTATTAGTTGCATAAACTTTCATGTAGTCTATCAGACCTTGCCAACTCAAGGGATTGTTGATGAGATTAGTGGGTTTCTTGCTAATATTTTGATTGCACTAATAATATTTTGATTGCACTAATCTTGACCGATGGTCAAGATTTACCAGTGAATTTCAAGTAAGTGGATAGCTTTGACACTTATTAGGGTTTAGAGGTGGTTATGATAACCATGCACATAACAATTCTCTACGATGCTACCTCATGCTCAACTTTTCTTGTGAGCGATGGTCCACCACCGATTTTGGAGAAATGTTTGACCCTAGATTGTTGAGAATTGATCATCATAGGGAAGTCTTGATCTCTCGCCACGAAGCACTAGTCCTGAGAAGCAATAGTGAACTAATAGTCCTCACTAACTTCTCTCTAGGGGTAGAGTAGATAAAGACTCCAAAGATACTTCCACATCACATGGGGATGACCCTATATTGCTATGCAAAGCTCTCAGGATAATTAAGACATGATAATTATCCATGAGAGCAAGAGGGATACCTAGAGAAAGAGTGCAAGAGAGCAAAAGAAGAAGAATGAATGTAAGAGGGAAAGAGGCCCGCAAGAGGCTTTATAGAGGGTAAGAGAGTAAAGAGGTCAAGAATGAATTTTATTCCTTTGCTACTTCAAACATTATTTATGGAAGCCTTTCCTTTTTTAGCTTGTATTAGATTTGGAGTATTAGAATCTCCTATGGGTTTCATTATTTCCAAATGAAATATCAAGAATTGAGTGAATTTCAAAAAGTTGAATCTCTCTATGGTCGTGAAGCTTTTGACTTAAAATCAAATTACCATGTAGGTTTAGAATGTGGGTAGCCCATTATGCAATTTTAAAGGAGAATCACAAAGGCATGCATCGAGATAGAGTCTACTCGCCTCATCTTCCACTAGAAATTCTCATGCAAGTTGTGGAATATCAGATGACATCCTCAGAGCCTTAATTGGGTGTGAGGAAGTAGACTCGCGTGAGAAATGAGACTAAAGGATATCTTTACGATAGATTTTGATTGGCGTTTGACCTTGGCCAAAGGAGGATATAGAAATGGGATAGATCCTATCATAATTGCAAAATTGCTTTGATAGGATGCACGTGAAGAGGTACCATTTCTCAAAGGGCGCCATCCATTTGGTGGTAAGAGCAGTGTAGACAAAGGAGCTAGTAAACAAAGTTGATGCAATATCTATTTGGAGTTAAAAACTCTACCACGCTATCAAAGGGAGAACTACTCAAATTGGGAGCTCGGCTGTGTCATGACACATGTAGACCAAGAATTGCTAAATAGCAAATGCTGAGAATAACAAGAAAAATATCAAAAGGATCATGATTGATCCAAGAGAATTGTGATCCCTCCATATGAGCATCCTTACATGGAAGTAGGGGAAGAGTTTAGCAACCCCACCATCTATGTGTAGATGAAGCATCCATAAGATCGTAAAAGGGATCCATCTAAAAGAGGGAGCCTTTTTCTTAGCAAACACACGAGTGGAGGATGAGGGGGAAAGGGGATGCAAAGGAGAGGAGGTCTAGGATAATCTTGCTTGGAGAGAGCCAGGGGAAAGGAAGAGTTGTTCCACTTGTGACAGAGGAATTTGAGAACTCACAAGGAAGAGTGGGGAAAAAGACAAGGCTGGAATGAAGGAAGCAAGGCCCGTATGGTTAGGGGAAGAAGAAGCTGAGCCCATGAGATAAAGAAAGAAGGAAGGACAACTCAAAAGGAGGATTCCAGGGGAAGAGATAAGGATATCCATCAAGCTTGGGAGGAGAAATACAATGTAGAAGCACTTACTGCTGAAGAGTTAAGGAAAAGAATGTGCAATCATGTTGCTCCTCCACCAGCTCCTGTGGCTACTCTTATAGCTCTTAATCCCTCTTAGTCAGCTCTTGTTGAAGTCAAAAAAGAACTGGATTAGATGTTTAGTTTACAAGGATACCATCTTGATGGACTGGATCATGTTCTGGGGTATCTCTGAGGACTACATGTTTAAAATCACGCTGATAGGTTTTGACAGTATGCTTGCTGACTATCACGGAAAGCTTTTCTGTCGATAATGCACAATTGTATGTAACTTTTTTGATAATATAATATAGCCCTCATTTTTGGAAAAAAAAGAAGAAATACAATGGAAGAGGGTAGGGGGTCCATCAAGCTCGTAGGGACACTTGTGGAAGGAGATGTGAGGACTGCCAGAGAGGACCTTAGCATTGATAGAAGGCCTTGTTGCTAAACACATACTAACACGCGTCGCTTTATAATTGACTAATGCTTAGAAATATTCATAGGTACACAAAGACCCAAATAGAGACAAAGGTCCAATAATATTGAGTTTGAGAAACAAAATATTGGAAAAAGATGTCGAATCCTCAGGCAGGTCCAGGTTCCAAGGTCAGGGTTCAATTACTTGCCACCATCCAAACAAAGTAGGTGCTAGAGCATCATAGTTACGTTTGGGTAGATAGGTAATGCATGTTTTTCCTCGGCTTATTATTGCTTTACCTAGGAATATAGACAACCATATGGATTCTTAGATAATTTTAAAAAAAAATCAAGTCACAAGTGGAGTAAGGAGCGAATGAGTGCATGGGTTGAGAAGGGATTAGAGGAGGTATGGGAGGATTAGTGTGCTTGGTGTGTGGGGTGGTTAAAAGAGTGTAAAGGGGAGATTTCACGGGGGGGGGGGGGGGGGCGGGGGGGGAGGGGGGTACATAAAAGAGAATAATTCATAGTTGGGGAAGTATACATGTGTGTGTGTGGGGGGGGGGGTAGAGGTTTGAGATGGAGCTTTTGGTCTCTGGTTGTCCGCCTGTAGCCCCAATGATTCAGTCGTTTGCTCGCTCTGTTGTTCCATCTGTTGATTTGCCCACTGATTCATCCACTCTTCCGTCTGTTTTTTCTCCTTCATTTCCTTTGGACTCTCAAACGGTTGCTTCAACCTTATTTTGCTCTACTATTCCGTCTGATAATCCGGTTGCTGCTCCATGTGTTGTTCCGTTTGCTGCTCTGTCTGTTATTACGTCTATCGTTCTGCCTACTGTTCCATGTGTTGTTCCGTCTGCTGCTCCATCTGGTCGAGCTCCCTTTATTTTTAGAACTCCCGCTGCCCTTCTCTCAGCCTCTACCAGGAAAAAATGACATGTTAATCTTTTAGATTCACTTCATCCTGACAAAACGCTTAAATATAACTTCTCTAATTCTCCTTTGTGCTGCTACAAAAGGATCTCCTGCACCGTTTATGTGAGGATCCTATCTTGGAGGCTCAAGATTCACATTCATTACTACACAGGGCTCTCCCTTCAGACTCTTTCCTTCATAGTCTCTGTCATGCACAACAACTCCGAGTTTGTATGTATTTCATGGGTGGAGTGATGAATTTGGCTTCCTTACGTGCATGGTCGACAACAGCTGTTGGCGTGGACAAAATTTCCTCGTTTGTATTTCTCGAAAAAGGTTTTTATTATGCGACATGTATTGATGTGGAAACGGTATATCAATTGGTGAGTAAGGCAGGGGTGCATGGCGCAAGTTTCTTTGCATATGCTATGCCTTGGGATCCTCTTTTTGACCCAACCAAGAATCTCATGCATTTCTGTCCTGTCTGAGTCACTCTCAAGGCCTTGCCCATACCTATGCTCCCGCATTTCTCCTCTATTGTAGCTCTCTTGGGCAGAGTGCTACATCTTCCCAAGCAGGATTTTTTGGTTTTGAGCAAGGACATCCGAGTCTGTGTCTTGTGGGATATGGAATAGGTCATACCTTCATGCTTGGATCTTGATTTTGGTTTGACTCATCCTTTTCGCATTTTGTTAAAATTTGCTTCCTTCCCGAATGCGTGTTACAAATGCAAGCTGGTTGGTCATTTTTCTCGATATTGCCCTGCATCCGCAAGTCAATCAAATTGTGTAAAGGCGCTTTGCCGCTCCCTCATGTTCCTAATCCTCTCCAGTAAGAAAAGTTGGCACAGCCCAAGCATAAAAAAGAATGGAGACAAGTGAACACTCTAGGGAAAGCTTCTGTTACAGTCTCTTCGTCGGTTCCTTTGTCAAATCCTTTCCAGACTCTTTCTTTCCATGATACTCTTATGCCAGACTCTCAGTTGCAGAAGTTTCAAATTGCTCCTATTGATGATGATTCTTTCTCCCTTGCTTCCATATCTTCCTTTGTTGTTATCTCTGATCTTGGGGAACCTGATTTGCAGTTACATGTGGATATATCTCCCTTAGATATAGTTCCTAATGGTCATGAGGATTTGAAGGTGGATTTGACAGAACAGGACTTACAGGTGGATCTCTCTCCTAATATAGTTGATGATGATACGATGGAAAAGACTGTGGATTTAAGAGTGCAAGATACTCAGGATGCTTCTCCTCCCCCAAAATGTACTTTTACACTTGAGAATATGCATCCTACGTTGCAACAAGTTTTTGATCCATTGATTCAACGGTTTCGTCTTCCTGGTTATGTCAAGAAGAATCACAAAGGTTAAAAGAAATTGCTATTTATTGATGGCACTACTACTTCACTCAATCCATTTTTTATACAACAAAGGGATCACTTTGGAGGATATTGTCTTTATGTCACCACCTAGAGGCACGTAAATTCATATTTTCCTCTTGTTTTTGGAGTTTTTGGTTATCTGCATTACCTAGTGACTTGTATAAACATCTTCCCTTTTCAACTTTCCAGTTAGCCTCCTGGCTTTTCCCAGAGGCCTACTTGTAATCTTTTTACTTTTATACTTCATGGTGGGTTTTTACCTCTTCTGAGATTTCCCACAGAGAAATATAAGATTTCACTAAAAAATGTGTGTGTGTGTGTGTGATTCCAATAAAGAAAAATGGTTAATTATGACTGGTTGTACCCAATCACGAAACTATTTTCGAGGATATTTTGGGGCCATAATGACACGATGCCTTGGTGGGTGAGATTTTGAATTTGGTGCAACCTCATGCTGTGATTGGACCTTTTGCTGAAGCACTGGTGTAATAATGAGATGATGATTTGTCAAAACCTGTTGTTCTAAAAACCACAGATCTCGACACATGTCACTACATGAGCAATTCTTCCCTCCTTTATGCAATCTCCATCTTGACTTTGTCCAAACTACATAGTTTAGTGGTGGCTCTCTACCACCTATCATCTACCCACAACTTACCAACTGTAATCTATCTGCAATTCAGTCTCTTTGCTTAATATCCCATCTACTCCACTTCACTGGCCTTCATCTAAGACTTTGGATGGCTTACGGGGTTTTAATTTCTTCACACTTTCCACTTCTGTAGCCTTCCCTTTTCCTTTGACGTAGTGGACTACTTCTTGCCTCTGGCCCTCTCATATGACAAGCAGAACCTCCTTTGCTCGCTCTGATACTTAATCACTCTTCCTCTTCGTGCATAGTTCAAGCAGGTGCTCCCCACTAGATGAAGAGTTGTCCACCTCCTCATTACTTGCATTAGTGTCGTCAGCCTCTAAGTCACCTTCTTTGTCTCCTCTCTCTTCTTCAAAACTTTAATCTTCAAAGATCGTAGTACAAGTGTAAAGTGCATCAAAATATTGTATTTGATGGGGGGTACTAATGATATTTACATTAATACCTCGGCATAGCAGTTTTTCAGCTATAAAACCCATTCGATATAATGCTACCATCCATCATCCATCATTCAATAGGTGGGATACCATCTCATCTATCAAGTCACGGTACTTTGGCTTTTGAGAGTCCACCATTGATGCGTCTAGTGTAGGCTTTTCTTCCTTTTTGTAATACAGCTCCATAGGGTTTACAGGAAGTTGAATTAAAGGACCGCCACTCCTATTTAAGAAGCAAATCAAGTATGGATTCAAGACTTGAATATCGGTGTCTTCTAGCATGATCAAGCTAGAGCGTAACACTACATCATGAAAGATTTTTGTAAGTGGATATCGAATTGATGTCAAAATGGTAAAGAGGGGATCCCTTTGCGCTTCTGACACGAACATGACCAGCAATGATCTTTTCTTGTCTTCCAAAGGACCATGTATGATAAACTTTACAAGGTCAACTATCCCCGCCACTCCAAAGTCTTGCAACTCATCTAGGATAAACATACATGGCTTATCCTAAGCATCACCGCTCATTGCCATGAAGTGCTCTGTATCAATGCCATTGACGCGTACAGATTTTGTATCCTCCTTTGATAAGAGGATGTCATAAGAGAAGCGGAAGGTTGAGCCAACTGCTACTACTGTACTTTGCAAGTTTAGTGCCAAGGTATTCTTCTTGATCTCTGCATACTCTTTCTCTAAAATCGTTGGCATCTTTCCTCTGGCATCCTTTGTTGAAGTTTCATCTGCATCTAATGAACACACCCACTTTTTGGACCATAACTTGTCAATCATTTGACCAAGACAATGACTCTTTGCTTATCCACATTAGCAACTTTGCCAACCAACTGTTGATCTGAATTTAATAAAATCGTTATTGTCGATAAAGCAGCTTCGCTTCTGACCATTCTGGTGACAACTTCATCCAAGTGACTCTGCTTGCTCTTCTTCCCAAAGAAGCAGTCACCATCAAGCAACTATTGACATACATCCTTCATTATTTCATCTGGAACATACCATAATGGTCTCCACCAAACAATAGACAGTTGCTATATTTTTGTCTTCTTCTGACCTTCCGCATGCTTTGGTGCTTCGTAGGATATCTTTTCTGCTTCATATGCTTTACAGAAATCCAAGATAATATGAAAGATTGACTCCTCACGGAACACTATGCAAGTCCCTATATCTTGCAACCATGGTCTTCAAGTCCTGCACATCTGACTCTGTATCATTCACTACGCCCTTCAAGCATCTATAAAAATGAGTCCGCTTCATATTGTATTTGACGATAGGTCTCCTTCCCTTTACTGTTTGTGGTGGCGAGCCGCATCCGATCCATAACTCCCTTACCTTTGTTAGGATCTGAGAAACCTACTATTTCAATGAATCTAAATCTCCACTAATCCACATTCTTAGTCAGAACTTCGAAAGGCCCCTCGCAGCCATTGTTTCATCATGACTATATTTATATTTATGTTAATTCTTAAGGGTGCATCAAAGAGAATCACCAAGCAAAAAGAATTCCATCTGATTACTCTAGCTGCATTTCTAATCGAGAATCCAAGAGAATAAATTCTATCTGCATTTCTAATCGAATCCAATAGAACAACTCCTTATCAATTTCACCAATGGAAAAAACCATAACATAGTTTCCAAATTCAACAAGTTACAAGGTAGTTCAATTTCCAGTTCTCATTGCCACCAAGTATTTTTATGTAAGTGTGCATGATAGGGTCAAGAGTACTATATCTCTCATCATAAGTCTCCCAAGTGTATTCTTCAAGGTTGCCAACATCTTTATTCGCAATACAATGCCCAAGACTCTACTTGCAAATCTGATGGAGAGGTGTGCCAACTCACCTGGCACCATCACAACAAGACAAAAGTTAGCCAGGCTTCAAAGCTGGCGCACAATTTTTATCCATGTCACACCATCTAGATAAACAAAATTCAAACCTTAGCATGTTTAATTAAAGGACAAGGTATAGAAAGACCCAAAAGTAAGCAAAAGGTAATCAATTTTACAAAGGACTCCCTTCTCAAGTAGTGATGAAAACTTGTGGATAGCCATATTGCAAGTTGCATAGCTTCGAATACATAAGGAATCGCATTTTGACTTGAACTAAGAAGTTGGAGGTCTTTGGACAAGATAAAATTTTCCTTTTGGAAGCAAATCAATCAAACATTTGTAGAAAAAGTTATACCCTCGCAAAACAACTAATAGTTGCCGTTATTACAACCAGTAAATCACTGCAGTTAGCCTATGTTGGACAGTCGGACATACTTGCACTATTTCATTCCAATTCTGCCCAAATATCCTCGTGCCAAGACGATCAGAGCCCAAACTATTAGGAAGAGTATAGAAAGACCCAAAAAAACCCAAATGGTAATCAGTTTTACAAAGGACTCCCTTCTCAAGTAGTGACAGAGACTTGTGGACAGCCATATTGCAACCTGCATATCTTTCGATACATAATGAATCGCATCCTGACTTAACTGAGAAGTTGCAGATCTTTACACCAGCTATAATTTTCATTTTGAAAGCATATCGATCAGACATTTGTAACAAAAGTTATACTCTTTACAAAACAGCTGAAAGTTGTTATTATCACAGCCTTCTCTAGTAGAGACGGAAATTTCTGGACAGCCATCGTGTTGCCTTTAAGCTTGATCCTCCCCCACCAATCAAATTATGTATACCCGTAGCCAAGAAAGATATTACGGGACTATCTATAGCATAAGAGTATGCGTGGTGTCCGCTAAAATTTAGTATAATGAAAGGTCTAGCTAGTCCTCTTTTTTCCAACGCTAGGGGTTCTGAACAATTGAGCAGAAGCATACGTAAATCAAGTGCCTAATCAACAAAAATTGGGGTAGAAGCGAGCGTTGTCTACCATTCAGTAACCACCTCAAACATACAGCAGTGCGCTATTCAGTAACCTTCCTATCTATCTCCAGCTCAATATCATACAGAACATAGTGAAGTCAGGCTCAATATCCTACAAATGTAGTGGAACTCACGGCCCATTCTAGTTGTCATGAGCACCTTCAGTGCCTAGCCATTCACATTAGAATGAACTATTTGTGTGCCAGCCATATCTCATAGCACACTGACCTGCGCCTGCTCTCAACCCAAAGTAACAAGCTATCCCGCGGCAAGCCAGAGAAGTAAGCAATCGTCTACTAGGTTTAGATTGTCTACCTAGAGAAGTACACACATTCCCCTGGCACTTGATGTGCTCATGGCCAAGTTGGCTCAACGCATTCCCGTAGCTAGTCTCTTGTAGAGGAATACCAGGCCCATTCCGACCACTTCTGCTCACTAGAGATCATCTGGTAACTGAAGGGAGCGGACTGTAAAGGCGTGCTCCATAGAGCAATTGCAAGACTCTGTTCAGAAAGTACGTGGAGTTTTTTGGGGGGCACCCCCCGCTCCTTAGCGCAATGTAGTAGAGCATGGTATGCTCTATTGCTATCGGGTAACCACCAAATGCTTCCCTTTGGGAAAGAAATCTAGTATGGAAGCTGCAGGGTTTCGAGCTTGGCTTAAACTACAAATATTGTCAGGACTTACCTGGTTGGGGCCTTTGTATCTCGCGCTATGCTTGTTCCCAATTGAGAGTATCTGTTGCTCCAGCCTTCCAACCTCGATAACACTGCTTCCCATTGTTTCTTGTGAGCTTCTTGAGATGTGTGGCCATTCCTTGAGTTGAGTAGAGCCTTTGGGTCTTCATGTGTCCCTCGACCTCCTCCGTGTTGGAGCTCCCCAGCTAGTGTGAATGGACTGCAGCTCCCTGCTCTGTCCATATCTCAAGATGTGGTCCTCATGGTATGTCCTTCCCACATTCTTCACTATCAACTATTAACATGTGAAGGATGTGGACAAAGTGGTCCTTAGTGGTCCCTATGGGTAAGTGCATCCTTCCATTATCCCTCTATTACTCCTCTTCATGACCAAGTGATGCAGGGATATCCCACTAACTAAGTATCCATGTGGAACGTGGATTTTCTCACTTTAATGTACTTCATGGGGGTCCCTCATCTAACTCCACTCCCTAATGATTATAGAGGGCACAAGGAATCCAAGGTACATGGTCCCATTTCCATGTGGTTCAAGCAAGGTAAAGCTAAATAAAAATATGTGAGGAGGAATTTACTCTCCTTTTCTTTCAAAAAACTTCACTTTTACTTCTTGATGGTGGTCCAATGTTGTGCGCATCACCCTGTATTTTATCCTCCATAACTAAGGTGGATCTCAATGGAAATGGCAAACCGAAATGGTTACCTCCCAATGCATCTATCAAAACCTAATCTAATATGTAGATCCAATCGCAAGGGTCCCCAAGGGGAGGTGTGTGTTTGTGTATGTGTCTTTTACACATATACATATACATATATGTATATGTATGTAGTCGTGAGGAGGCCACTCTTTCAAACACATAAGTACATGTGAGTTATCGCATTTTTTTTTAAATTTTACCCCTTCATACCTATGCAAATATTAAGTGCACTATATAATTATTCTAAAATCCTCTCATGTACACAAATGGCATATTTAAACTAGCAATTAAATCATTCTCTATTATATCAAAATATGTAAGAATGACTAGTATAAGAAGGAAATTTTGAGAAGCCAATGACAAAGAATAAAAGCAAAAGTATATAATAATGACTAGTACGAGGAATGAAAATTTGACGAGCCAGTGACAAAGAATGAAAGCAAAAATATATAAGAATGACTACTATAAGTAATAAATCAAGTATGAGGATTCAATAAAAAAGAATGAAAGCAAGAGCCATAGCTTTTATGCTTCTCTTGGGACTAGTAGACTTTATGGGAATATTTTCCATTTTTCTTCATACTAGGTCTTAACACCACCACTTATAACACTTCTTTCTCTTTTTATTTGTGAATTACATGCAAAACATTGTATATGAATTTTTTTTAGTTCACAATATTGCGAAAATATAGTAGTATTTTTCCCAGGGAGTTCATTATGGAATACATAAATAACATGTGTCTTCAAAACAGAGGGGTTTATTTTCTTGGGGAGTCGGTTCAAAAAGTGAAATTTTCAATACAAAGAGGTAAAATAAAATTTACAGGAGTCCGCATATGTTAGACGGGAGCGCGTTAACACGTTGTTTTGGCCCAAAAGATGAGAGATCTTTTGGGTTGGGCCAAAATAGGCAACGCCTTAATGCGCTCCCTCTTTTGGCCCAAAAGGAGAATTTTGACATCTTGTATCTTTTGATTTACAAATCCAAATGGAGTCATGTTACATATCAAAACAAATGGCAAGGCACGATTTAGATGATTATCATGACCTTTTGCACCATTTAGTAAGACTTCATGCATCAAAATGTGAATTTAATGAAATTTTTGCCAATTTCTTGCACCAAATTTAGAGCAAGTCCGCTCGTAATAGAAGCATGTTAGAACTCTATCTATATATTGGGACAAAAACAATCAACTGTTTTCTATGCAAGCTCTTCTGATGAAAATATATAGAACACTTTTACCAAGGTAGACTTTCAATAACATGTTATGATAATGTTCGATGTTGAAGTTTTTATTAAATGATGCACTTCAACTATATACTAATTATTGGTAGCTAAAGCATTTCTATGCAAGCTCATCTCATGAAAATAAATAAAACTATCACTAATGTAGACTTACAAGCTTATGCTATAATCATCTTCAAAATTATGATGATACTATAAAGCGTTATTAACGATCAGTACATACATATAGTGAGGTTATGTTTTTCTCAAGTGATGCACTTCAACTATATAGTACCTATTGTTGATAGCCAAAGTATTTCTATTTAAGCTCATCTCATCGAATATAAAACACTATTACTAATGTGCACTTGCAATATTATGTTTATAATCATGTTCAATGTTGAGGAAGCACTACAAATCTTTATTAATGATTACATACATACATACAATTAGATTATGTGTTGGTAGCCCAACCAATCTTGCTTTGCTCGCTTTTTCTCGCTCGCTTATTTGGTCATGCTCGCTCGACATCGCTCGCTTGATCGACTACCTCAGCTAATAGCTATCCAGATGGAAACACTCCCAAAAGAACTCGCCAAAAGAAAACATGTTGCCGAAGCGGTACATTATAGGCCCAAAGTTGCTGTAATCTTTTCCTGCACCACTTGGCTGGCCGATGCATTCGCCAAACAAAATCACCTCTCTCTGAAACCCAAGGTTGAGCCAAAAGGATTTTATACAATGTAGGTACAGTAATCTGATATAGCCTCAAAGGACAAGAAGAGGACCCTGAAGAAGTCAAAGTTTAATCTTCCAGCTGCGGTCCTGGAGTTCCAAAGGAGGAATCGGAACAAAAGACGAAAGCATAGAAGTAATTTGTCGCCACGATAATGAGATCCCAATCCATATGTAGTGGCTGCTAGAGAAAAGGGGAGCACAGTACCAGCATCATCTATAACATCAACAAACGAGGTAATGCCTTTAAACGAGACAAAGTAGGAATGTCGAGGTTCCTGAAAGCCAAGGGAGGCTGAAAGACGTTCGACCAGTGAATGCTTTCAGCTCTCAAAGAATTCCCAAGCAAAGATTGTCATCCATTCCATTCCAGATGAGAAAGAACATGCTTCCAGTCAAGAAGTAAGCGGGAGACAAAAGGACAGCTAGGCAAAGTGCCATCAGTGCAGCAAAAAAAGAAATCCCAGTGATTGAGTTGCCAATGATCAAACACAGAAATACTGATATGAGTGACCAGAGTCCTAATCATAAGAGCCTAAGGCTGATCACCTTGCAGAAATTGCAGCAACATTTTTCCCCTATGGGCAAGAATATGCACATGAATATCCGTGATGTTCAATCCACCATGCATCTTGGGAGAACAAATGTGATGCATCGAAAGCAACCTGAGACTTTTTCTACCATGTTTGGATCGCCATAAGATTTCCATAAAGACAGACATGAAAGATGTAAGATCTACCTTGGCGAACATGATTAATGGCAAGTAAAATTGAATATATGCCACAAGGATGGACTGCACTATTCGAAGACGAACGTGCAAAGGCCAGGTTGCCAGTTTCCAATACTCAAGCTTTTTTCAAAGCTTAGCCAAAACCCAATCAGTTTGTTGTCGGCGAGTGAGTTCCCACCCCAAAGGATAACCAAGATGACGAACAAACTAAGTGGGTGTAATGATATCCCCGGGCCATAATAGACTATGCCAGCCTTTGGAATGCAAAGAATGCAGCTTAGACTTCTGAAAATTAACATAAAGACCAGCTGCCAAACCATAAACAGAGAGGGCTTGCATCAAGGCACCAAGATCATGGGGCTTATTCTTCAGGGTAAAGAAAGAATCATCAGCATAAGCTTGAGCAACCATGCTGCGATTAGCATCCAATTCCAAGCCATGAAGTGATCCTGAAGCCACAAGATGATCAGTATATTGCAACATAAAATGAGTAGCAATGGCATAAAGTAAAGCACTGAGAGAGCATCCCTGGCGGACTGAACAAAAAAGAGTCCACTCATTAAAGATATCCCAAGAAAGTATGCAAGCCACATTGCTGTCTCTGTAAAGCCAGTAAATAACCTGCTGCTTTTTTGTCCAAACCCCAAAGCTCGCATAGTTTGCGAGATGAAATCCCATTAAATTGTGTCAAAGGCTTTTGCAATATCTACCTTCAAGAGTAGAACATCCTGCTGCTTGTATTTGACATATTCAATCCCAATATAAGCATTGGCAATGTTATCTGTGATATGGCAACGTGGAACAAAGCCATATTGGGAGAGATGCAACCCATCATGCAAATAACCTTTAATCCGATCAACCACCATTTTGGCAATGATCTTGTAAATGATTGGCATGAGCATGATTGGCCTCTAATCACCAAATGAATCACATAGCTGCTTTTTTGGAATCAGTTTGAGAAGACCCTTTTTCCATGACACAGGCATCTGCTAATTTTGCCATGCTGTATTTATCATTTGCAGCAAGGTGAATTTAAGAAGATCCCAGAATGCAAGAAAAGATTCAACAATGAGACCATCCCATCCTAGAGATTCCCATCTACCACAGGATCTCAGTGCATCAGACAATTCCCTTTCAGTGAAGGGATGTTCAAGTTCCAAAGCCTGAGCATCACACAGAATTGGATGAATATGCCGCAAAAGAAGCTGACGTGCAAACACGACCCGAGGAGAAAGAGTATCCACATGCCCAAAATGAGTGGAGAATGCTGCACACATAAATCAGCAAGCTCTGAACGAGATGTTGACTAAGAGCTATCAAGCATCCGGATCCGACAAATATTGACAACCTGTCTTTTGTAGTGTAAACTCTTAAAAAATTGCTTGAAAGAGCAGCCTTTATCCAAAAATGCCCGTTG
The DNA here is from genome assembly GCF_047967505.1 of Dipteris shenzhenensis. Taxonomy (NCBI): domain Eukaryota; kingdom Viridiplantae; phylum Streptophyta; class Polypodiopsida; order Gleicheniales; family Dipteridaceae; genus Dipteris; species Dipteris shenzhenensis. The sequence goes on from NC_141626.1 coordinate 10,525,837, forward strand.
TCTGGATCGAGTTTTCCATTTAGCAAGCTTTCTGCGATCATTGGATTGAAGAGAGAATTGAGTCTGACATAAGAGCATACTTTCCTCTGAAGACAAAGGGCAAAGATGAGCAAGCTCAGTCAAACTCTGACAAGTAAATTTGGCATGTGCTACAGTCTTCCTTGTGGCTTGCATATAGGATTTGCCATAATCTCGAATAACTGCTTGCATTCGAGCAACAAAAGCCTGCCATGCATAATCCAAACCAATGTGTATTTGACGAGAGAGAGGCTGAATAGCATCAGAGACCAAGGCTTTAAAGTCAACATGCTCCAGATAACTATTATTAATCAGACAAGCCTTCGGCAAGGTAATCTGTCAGTGGGAAATTCATGTAAGGAAAGCCTCAACCAAAGAGGAGCATGATCCAAATGTGTGAAAGCATGATCAACCCCAATTTGGTAAGTAAAGGCATCACAATGCTGTGGATCAATCTGATACCATATGTACAAGCGTGCCCGACAGAGACCAAGGCTTTAAAGTCAACATGCTCCAGATAACTATTACTAATCAGCAAAAGCCTTCGGCAAGGCAATCTGTCAGTGGGAAATTCATGTAAGGAAAGTCTCAACCAAAGAGGAGCATGATCCAAATGTGTGAAAGCATGATCAACCCCAATTTGACAAGTAAAGGCATCACAATGCTGTGGATCAATCTGATACCATCTGTCCAAGCGTGCCCGATAAGAAGATTGAGCATTATGCTGAAAGGTATAGCTCGGAAGCATGGGCTATAATTCCTTCTAGAGATCAACCAAGCGCAACTGAAGCAAAAAATCAGAACATGCCTGTGTTTCAAAGCCAACATATGAGTGGCCTGAGGTGTTGTCACTCGATTGAGGGGCATTATTAAAGTCACCACAAATGAAGGCATGTTGTCGCCATGGATAAGTATGCATGGCAACCCAAATCAAAGCTCTATCACAAGAAGATTGGGGGGCATAAACCGATGCAAATTCAAAAATTTCCCCTTGAACAAGGCCCATAGGTAAGGGGTTTCTTAAATAGCCCTTGAATGCACGTGCTATATGGGGTTTTACATCATGAACGCCCCAAAACAATAATCCATCTACCATGGCAATCATTGAGAGCCACAACAAGTTGAAGGTCGTGCTTTACCAAAAAAGCCACACCAGAAAAGGACTGCTCTCTAGCATAAAAGATATCATAACTAGCAAAATGGCCTATCTAACCAACATGCATATGCTGATTATGCTCTTGCAAAGTAACTATATCAGGCTTTAATTGCCTGATATACATCCAAACCAGTTTCCATTTGCGAACATCACACATTTCATATACATTAAGAGTAACACACTTCAGATGATCAAGCATATTTACAGTTATGGGACAGGTATGTACAACAACTAACAGGCTATCTACCTCTGCATTTCCACCTCAATGTCCGGGCCTCTGCCCTGGGATGAAGCATCAACCTAAGGAGAGGACAAAAGTGCAGCAACTTCTTCTTCAGGAAACAAGGTCTGATTTGCAGTCACAGTAGCCCAGATCAAGCCAACACCAAAGTTTTCAGCAGGTGTTTTCCCATGAGAGGACGCACCACTCCAAGTCCAAGAAGGCAAAGGTCACCTGGTGGAGATCACTGTGTGAGGAGTTTACTATCCATCAGTCAAAATTTTTTGCCCCTTCCCCTGAGGTGGAGAGAACAAAGGCACATTACCATTTGAGACAGCCGGGCCTTTGCCTTTGTCTTGAACAGAGAAAAACTGCTTGACCCCTTTGTTTTTTACCACAGAAGAGACATTTGCATTCTTATTCAAAGGCTGAACCATTTCAGCTTGCAATGGCATCCGTGGAGCTCGCGAAGGGCATTGTGAAGCCATGTGTCTAAATTGCACCTGTAAACAGCCCCCACTTCAGCTTGTAAAAGGCACTCCCCATGGAAACATTATTCACAGGTACCGAATATGAAGCTGGAGTGGGATGATCCGTATCCCACAAAATGCAAAAGCGATTCGAATTTCCATTGCGTCGCGGTGGACATATCACCTTACCGAGGAAAGCTGCAATTTTAGGTAGAAGAGAAGACAAGCAACATAAGAACCATCCTCGGTTCGGGTCAACTAATTCCCAACATCTGCTGTAGCAGGCATCCATCCTGGGAAGAAAATTATAATGGCATGCTTTGCATACTCATTAACTGGATCAAAGATATCATCCACTTCCACCATAATGCCAATGGTGGGAAGTGAATCTTTCCAACCTTTGCGGGTGTCTTCAAACCCTTCATGCATAACCTCATAAACAAGCTGAGCCTCAACAGAGTCATGAAGGGAATCATCTGAATCCATCACCTATTTTTGTTTCTTGTTGAAAACCGACTTGTCTTTGTGAAAGGTTTTCTCATAGGATATCCACCATTTGAGTTAAGGAAAAGGCTTGGAAGCAACATCGCTTTACAAGGAGGAAAGCACAGCAGGTACAAAATTGTACAGATTTTTCTAGGCTGTACGGACAAAATCGTACGGATTTTTGACAGTACGAAAAAAAGAATGACAGCAAAATTTACGAATTTTCCCGACAGTACGGACTGTACGAATTTTTCAGACTATACGGGCAAAACTGTACGGATTTTCCCTAGCTGTACGAATTTTTGACTGTACGAAAAAAATTAAACTTTTCGACAGAGCGTACAAACACAACAGGGGTGTCAAACGGAACCTCGAGGACATCAAACTGAGGGAGAAACAAGCAGCTGCAACGTGGGAGCACGAGGGCTAGCACGGGATCTCTCTCTTACACCCTGAGACTAGATGTAAGACTCTCGCGCGATGTAAGTAGTTTGAGCCAAGATGGTCCCATCATCTTGGTCGAATTTACATCCTCTAGCACAAAAATCGTTTGTGCCGAATACGTTATTTTTGAAAATATGAAACGTTTTTTGTCATTGATGTGTGTGTCGAGCGGGTGTGTGCTTGTGTGCATGCACATAATTGCATGGGACTAGTCTTGTACCAAGGGAAACGAATGACATTGCCATTGTTCGTAGTTTAAGAAAGCATCAAAGTATCAGGATTGTTAATGAACATCATCAGCCTAGCATTACGACTAGGGAAGATTGTCCATTGAGATTTATTATCGTCATCATCCTTGGATCATCTTGCTATCACGAAATTCAAGCATGTAATAGAAACCTGAGGCAATCACTATATAAGAACCCATGCGAGCAAGCACATTTAAAATACACTATTTAACTTTCCCCCCTTTTGTATAATTGTTTGTCCCTCTACTATATGTATGAATGTTATAATTTTGAATTTGAAAATTCACCTCCTTACATGTACATAGCATATTTATATTGGATAAGGTTTTTTTAAACCCTCTTATCTATACATGGCATGTAAGTCCCCTAAACTGAAAAATACCTTCCCTGAATGAACCTACAATCTCAGATGTTTACAAAGTAACCACCCCAAAAGAAGAAAATATGAACTGTATTCCAATTTTTGTCTCGATGCATGCTAATTTTATCCTTTGAGTTTGAAGCCTTGTCAAGGCTATGGTCCTCCTTTCTTGTCACTTTGAGCTAAGCCTTGTTAAATACGGCCACTATGTCCATTTGCCATATTGATGTTCATGTGAACCAATCTTGCATCGTTCTCTGTCTTCTCAATACATGATGTAAGAGGCTCTACACATCATATACCACTATAAAATTAGGCCAAAGGTAGAGATCTATGGAACCTTCACGGCGATAAGTAATGAGGACATCTAATTGTTAATTGCATTCAACTTTTTCTATCAAGTCAACTTTCATAACAAGGTGTAAGCATGATGGGTGGATACGCTTTTATAGAAAAAACCTACCACTATTATTATATGTAACATTTTTATTTCTAAGAACAATGCTTGTAGTGCTTTTCAAGCACCATTATGTCACAATTATATTGGTCCACCTATGCTTTGGCCAAATCCCTAATAGCAATCTCCCAGACACTACTTTTTGTCAACCCAATAATGCTTACACCTAACAGCATATATTTTTGTCAAGCACTTTATCCAACCTAATAAAATTTGCGTCTAAAACACAACAACATTGCATCAAATTGTATAAACAATACTAGAAAAGTTAGGATTTTCAACGTCAATAGTAAATAACTTGGACCCAAAATCTATATATGATTTCTTGTCTATGAATAGAGAATTATTCATAATTATTTGTTCTATTGTAAGGCATTCTAATAATGCACTCCATAATTATTGGCAACCATAATGCCCTCCCAAAGATTTGATGATGAAAATGCCACTATTGATAACCACAACAATCTCCCGATCAAAATGCTACTCTTGATGACTACAACGCCCTCACAATTCGTTGACAATCACAATTCCATTGATTCATAAAGTTGTGCTTGAAGAACTTATGTTGACAACCACAAAGCCCTCCCTTTTTTTTGAGAATCACACTCCTTATCACTACGTATCACCTCGTTACTCCGCTAGAACCATTTTCAATATCATAAATGTCAAAACATCCAAGAAAGCCAAATTATACGGATAGCACAAAAAAAGGGAAGCTTTAGCCTAGATCGTCGTTGTTTAGGAGTCAATATGAATTGCACCAACAATATCATCTTGGCCTAATTCAAACCAATCACACAAAAGGACAAACCTCATTTCCCCTTGACAACTTGCTTACATCTTGCTTTGCTTAGTCGTGAAAATAACTTCAAAACATAAACACAAATAAATTAGAAAGAATAACCCTCAAAATTTTGAAGTCTTGCCAAAACAAGAGCATATGATAGATTGAAGTGGGATTTCATCATTCAGACACGTTTTGATATGGGTCTTGGCTCCTTGTTCATCTCCTAAATCAAACTTCTTCTCACTAATGCATCAGCCAAGGTCTATGTCAATGCTATCATGAGTCAACCCTTCTTTTTCAAAAGATCTATAAGACAGGGTTGTCCTATTGCTCCCTTACTCTTTGCGATTGCTGCATACTCTCTAGGATGGCTTCTTCAACATCAAAGCCAAGATGGAAATTTAAAAGGCATTGAGTTACCTTCTGGCAAACACCTTATATGCCAACAATTTGCTGATGATACAAATTTAACCCTCAGGAATAAGACACTTGATATGAAAAAAGCTATGGAGTGCTTAGATACTTTTTGTAAAGCTTCTGGATTTAGAATCAATCATTCCAAAACTGGGTATGCAACTCTCAAAGGTGATAAGCAGGTTGTCTTGGAGGAAATGGATTGCCAGAGAATCAAACATGGTACTGTGTTCAGATTATTGGATATCCCTATGGACTTTGACATCTCCCTCAAGCAGAGATGGGATTGGTTTTTGAACAAATTTCAGAATAAGATTGAAAAATGGAGAGGTTTCCAGGCCAGTCTAGCTGGGAGGAGAATGGTTCTTAATCATTGCATCTACCCAATTGTCATTTTCTACCTCACCTCTTGGTCCCCTTCTAAAACAGGACTTGACAAGTTCATCAGAATTTGCAGGTCCTTCCTTCGGGGGGCAAGATAGCCAAGATCAGATGGGAGTTTTGTATCAAACCCAAGCAGAAAGGAGGCCTAGGGGTGGTTGATATAGAACAAGCTTCTTTGAAGTTATCCTTAACTTGAATAATTAAAGCAATTCTCCATCCTCAAGAGGATGGGACTCAACTCCTTCTTAGGAATGTAAGCTCTTTAAGACCTCTAAGAGCTCCTAAGTGGAAAAACTATCCCATGCTATCAGCCATATGTAATCATGAGCCTTGCAAAGCCAAAGGCAATCAGCTTTGACATTCTCTATGGACAACCTTTTAAGGAATTAAAAGCCAAATTGCTTTCTCTGGCAAAGAGGCTTTTATGTCACTAGATTCAATCTGGGTCTCTGTTACCTTTAAGGAGGCTTTTCTCTCTAATGAAGAGTTTGATATGGCTTCTGAGCTCTTCAAGAAAGGACCACAGTGTTGAGGTCAGCTATGGAGCAGAGTTAAGTTCAAATGGAAAACTTGGATTGAGATTTGGAAGGAATTCAAGTTAAATAATTAGAACCAGGCTTTGATCATGAACAGAATTCACCTCTGGGAGGGTAATCACCAATGGAAAGGTGAAAATTTTTAGGTCTACGACAAAGAGTTCAGTTGGATTGAGAGTACTTCCTTCTTCCCTATTCCTATCCCATCCAGGGACATAGGGGATATGTTCATTGTCCTTAATACTAGATGGAAGTTGCAGGATTGTAGGGACAAATGAAAATTCAGATTCTGTTGCATTTGGTCATGCTCAATCCCTGATAAAATGTATGCCCTGCTTTGGTTAATAATGCACAAAGCTATTGGGACTAACAGTAGAGGACTTAGAATTGGGAAGAGAAATGGCAAGTGCATGTGATGTCCTTCTTCAGAGAAAGATGTCTTCCACCTCTTTGTTGCCTGTCCTATTGCTAGAAAGGTTTGAAAAATAGTACAATATGAAACATGAGAGCCCATTAATTGGAAAGCCATTATGTTAGGGGACTCATCAAAGATAAAGTAGGAGATATGGGCTCCCATCAAAGCACATGCACTGCGGTTTATTTGGACAGCAAGAAACAATTTTTAATTTAACCAACTTGATTTTCATGATGATATACTTTTTCTCGATTGGATGCACAAGAACAAAGAAAAATTGCAGAGCTGATAACTCAATTTAGATCTGATGCTGCCCTCTTTAATACTGATCTTCAAGACCATGTACAAAGATGCTTTGGGATGGATAACACTACCCCCTTTGAAATCCCTGCTGACTTTACTTGTTTTCTTAAGCAGTTCCAAGCTCCAACTGTGAAGAAGGAATTAATTTTCCTTAGTAAAGCTCATGCTGCTGCCTCTGATGACTCTGATAATACTGGTGACTCATCTGATATGAATTTCAGCTACTCTAACTACTCTACTGATGATGATACAGAGGAACCCTCCTTTTAAGTCTGCTGTTGTGATAAGCTCAAAAGTTTCCAAGTTCTTGAATATCTGCCAGAAGTGTTTTGCTGATGTAACTTCTCCCCATGGGGATTGGCTTTTCTACTCTAAAGACTATGTATTGACCATATCTTTGTTGATATAATATATTACAAACTTTTTCTGCCCAAAAAAAAACTATGTCCATCACTTTACATTGGAAGCTTCTATTTAACTTTTTATTCACATACATACACTCAGAAATGCATACATACATATATGCATTCCATAATGTGTGGGGGGGGGATGCATGTGCGCACGCCAATGCACATGTACATGTCCATATGTGCATTCCATAATGTGTGAGGGGGATGCATGTGCGCACGCCCGTGCACATGCACATGTGCATATGCATGCATGTGTGTTTATTGTGTGTGCATAGAAGAGAACCACAATGTCTAGGAGTGGACAAGAGTAACTGAATTGTTTGCTCATATAGACAACGACGAAAAGTATTAAAATTTTCATTCCTCAAAATGAAAAGAATGATACACGATATCTTGAAGAACTGACCAAGTTTCATTTGAAAGCCAAGATGTAGACAACTTGCAGCACCATGCACTTCAAGAGATCTATTAGACAACCCAACAAACCACATGGGAAGAGTCTTCAAACTTAGCTGGTAATAGATGAGTACCTTTCTAGACTCCAGGGCTCTAGGACAAGGTACGATTAGCACCATATCGCAAAGCTGCTGACCTGTAGACATCAGCGTGTGCTTCGATAGACGCTGTAAAAAAACATGGGACAGATTAGAACCCTGAACCGTGGATAATATACAAGTCATCGTGTGCAAAAAGAGACTCCACACACTGCAGGCTGCAAGATATCCAACCTTCAGATGGCCTAGAATATCCACCACCCATGGTTATAACCAATGGAAGCCCTCGAGTTAAGCAAGCTGTGTATACCATGTTGTTTCTTTGAAGTAGTCCATGTCTGTCCAAAACCAAAATTTTGAAGACAAGCAACATGTGTCTTTGTAAAGGTGCAAAAGTGACAATAGGGAAGGGAAAGCAAACATTCAATGATATGTAATTCCTTATACTCAAAAGCCTATGCAAATCTCTGCCCCTTATCTGATAAAAAATGCAAGCCTTCACATATCTTATCACACCCATGTTAAACCCTTTTAGCCTGTGGTCGATAACATGGTCAATGTGCTGAAGTCCAATGCCATCACAGCATATAAGCCATTCCCAGATAACCAAGAATCAATGCAAAGAACAAAAAATACCTCGTCATTGAAAGTCTGCCAAAAGTGTCTTCACGAAGAGCATCGACTCCTGCCTGGATGACCAATTTAGACTCGTAAAATTTCTTCTTCTTCTCTCTCTCTCCCTCTCTCTCTCTCTCTCTCTCTCTCTCTTCGACCGTCGCTTCAGCCCTTCAGCCCGTCATCGCGTCGCGTCGCCTCAGCTTTGCCAGCCATTAGCGCCTGCTACTAGCCATCACAGCCAGCAACCAGAAGCCCCCAACAACCAGTAGCCGCCAGCCCCCCCAGTCTCGTCGTCAACAACAACCCCCCCCCCCCAGTTTCTTCAAACAGCAAAATAACCCTAACCCCGAGTTGGGCTAAACCCCCAACCTAACCCGGGGGTTAGGTTCAGCTAGGGGGTTCTACAGGCAACCAATTATGGACTAAGCCTACCCTCTCCTCCAAGTCCCCCTCAACTCCTTCAACCTCCATCAGGACTCGGTACTTTACAATTGCAGCCATGACACCCTCTCCGTATGCACGCAATTACCAACAAGAAGGCATACTATTCTCCTCATCATTACTCCCTCTATCAACTCACCCTCATCACTCTCCTTTCTCTATATTGAAAACGAGAACCACAACCTTCAACAAGTCAGCCTCATAGGGAATTCTAAATTTTGTAAATGTGACTCGGAGGCTTCTAAAAGATATGCCTTCACCTAACATATGAGTATTTTTCGAAGCCTCAGTTTGCCTGTACATCTTCTACTTTTGCTGAGGCTTATAGGATGATTTGACAATGGTCTTGGCCCACAAGAATGCTTGACCTCATCAACCAATTCTTCATCTCTGCTTATGATTAGGATCTCCTCTTAATATCCTCCACCTCTGTTTTTGGCCGCAGAGACCTTCTCATTCCTTGATTCCTATTCTGAGTACACCGAATTACCAAACTATCAAATGCCATCAAAGCTCTCTTTCATGTCCTTGTTTTCTGTGGCACGCTGCAATCTGATCAAGCTGTCACCCAACTTCTGACAACCAAGTTTCCCATACCTGCTTCCCACAGGATGCATTGCCTGTCAACGCATAGTTTTAAAATAGTTTTAAGGCCCTTAAAGAAACTTATTTGCATCATTTCCAATCTGCCATCCAACCTTCCAATGACCAAGCCCCCACTACCTGCTCCCACATAAGGCATTGCCTGTCAATTCATAGTTTGAAAACATATGTAAGCCCTTAAATCCCACCTATCCCTTCCTCCTATTTCTAACATATTTGGCAAAAAGCTAGAATTTATATCTTGTTGCTGAAGGCTTCCGCAACGGAGCCACATTCTATGCATTACCAAAAGTAAAAATATAAACTATGACACAGTAAATTGCCACAGCCATCAATGTGAAGACGTAACTCCATCAGTAGCCACGAGAAATGAGCCTTAGCAGTGTCTTTTAGAAGTGTTAAGAGCCATGCATGGTGGATTAGCATGTGTTAAGAGGCCATACTAACATTTAGATAGATGGTGTGTGAAGCCTCTAAGACTTCAAAGGCAGTGTCGCCTATGGTATCATTGTATCGTGTCATTCACGTCGGATGTATAGGAGTGCTGCCTCTCCGAGTCTATACACGCAGTGCATGTTCTCCTGTGGTTTGTGATCATTGCTTTTTGGTTGTCATAAGATAATCAAAGCTAATTGCAGTGAGATTGTATTAAAGAAAGCCAAGACAAATGCTGTGTTCTCAGAGTTGTGCTCAGTGTATATTTGGTGATTTTTCTATTGCCACGCCTTCATCAACAGCTTGTCAAGCACAGTAGGAGGCAGCTCACACGGTTTTCCAAAATCACAAATGTGGAGGACTCTAAAGACTGTGAGTTTCCCAAATCAATCTTAACAAATTAAAAAGCCAAAACTCTCGTGCATGGCAGGTATGGACCTGTGTCCAAATGATGGAAAGAAACTGCTAGACTGTGGTTTCTGGAGCACAGAAGATGATTGGCAGCTGCACAGGACAAGTCAAAATGGTTCACAATGAGACATACACAACAAAAGAGCTCTTGCAATCCTGCAAAGGAGCTTAAAGAACAATCCATTCAGCACGTGGGGTATTGCATTAACAGATAAAAAGAAATGGAGTGCTTAGATGACATGTTTGGAGTAGGAATTGAAGATGCAAAGAAGGTGATTTTTTTTCTCTGCATATGCAGCATGGGAAGTTGGCTATGCTGCTCAAAAATGCACGGTCCCTTATGCAGCAGCAATGGTGCAGGACAGCAGTATGAACAAGAAGTGCTCCTTGGCAGATTACCTGAAGACTACGCGGGTTTGGAGAAATACTTTGAATGTTTAGGAGAAGCATAATACAAAACAACAGGCATGCAATGTGGAGGATGTGACAAGATGGAATGTGCAGGCTTTGTGGGAGAACAAGTGGATGAGCCAGTGTCTTCTGATGAAAATGAAGACTTTACTACTTTCAACTAATGTTATGATCATGAAGTACCACTCTCATGTCAATTTTGCTCATTGCTATCTATCATTCTACTCTTATCTTTTTAGCTTTTCAGCTTTGTAGCTTTAATTGGCTTTCTACTTTTAGACCTTTTTCTTCTACTTGAGGCTCTTCTCTTTCCATGTTCTAACCCAATTACAGTCGCGATATGATTTCCAGCCTGCTCGTCTTGCAAAAGCTCCAACGTTTGAGTGATCAAGTTATTCATTACTACACACATGGATTTCGGGTTCTGAAGATCACATTCGCCTCACGTTTAAACACTATGTGATATTGACCTGTCCTCATTAAGCCAAGCATCATTGCCCACACACCAAGGCTCACCTCGACACCAGTCTAAAGGTGTTAGGAATAAGGGGTACTATGGACCTAAGGGTGTTAAAAAACTCTTTGTGGATGTGCAAAGTGTCATCGGTCCCATACGGCATGTTGGTAATTTAATATCAGGTGGATAGTGATCCGGTAAGAAATAGTAAATAGACTCGTAACTTCAAGAATGTGAAGTCCACCCCTTGCACTAGCTTCCAACATCTCACTTGACATGAGTATCATAGATACTTAAGATCCATCATCACATTGTAGATGGTACGGTACGGCAACTGAAGATAATAAAAATAAGCCTATACTAGCAACAATAAGAAAATATCATAGAGAAGATAAGTCATACTGAAGATGACAAAGATCACATTGAAGGTGACAAGATCTTACTCGAGATGGCAGAGCTATACAAAAGATAGCATGCATGGTGATCATCCATGATAAGTGGTTCGCACTGAATCGCTGATGATTTATGCATAGGATTGTGATAGAACAAAACAGGCTAGGGTGTAAATTCTTGTTAGAAGAACTCACATAAAGAAACTCATACGTGTGGTTAGTAAACATACTATGCATAGAAAAAAAATCCATGAATACTCCATAAATTCGTGGGTCTATTACAAAACTCTCCAAGCTCACCCTAATTAATTTCTTCTTCTTTGCTTGGTTTCATGATTTAACATTGATTTATACGTAGACCCAATATCACAATCCCCAATTCCCTACAAAACATGACTTTGACTTCCCCGTGAGTTCCATGAGATTGTTGAAGCTCCATTGGCCTAGGGGGGGCTGGGCATACAGAGAGGTGGTGGCAGCCATCCTCCATCCCCCTCTTTTGAAGGAGGAGCTCAGTCAGCAAAGCATGGGCCAGGCTTGGCCAGATGGCCAATCCGGCTGCACTTGAGACACTAATAAAGTTGTCACGATCTGTGACATATTCCTTTCTCTATATCTAGACTTATGGATGGTTTGATGAATGGACACTTGTGGAAGGGTTGTGCCTCATAGGAAGTGTCCCGTCGAAAGGGCATACCCTTCCACAAGTGTCCATTCATCAAACCATCCATAAGTCTAGATATAGAGAAAGGAATACGTCACAGATCGTGACATCCCCTCCCACTCAAAATAAGACCCTGGTGGAGATAATGAACTGATGCAGAAAATATCACGGTAAATTCTGAAAATACTGCTGTAAAATGTCAGGGTACTGCTGTAAGTCGTCATCAGATTGCCAAGTAGCGTCGGAGTCGTCCAGATCTTGCCAAAGAACAAGGAATTCCGTGATAAGTCGATGTCGAGTCTCTCGCTGTCGATGGTCCTGAATACGCTCAGGAATAAGGAGAACATAATCGTCTTCGATTTCTGGGATATAATCACCTGCAGGAGGAACTGCTTCATCGTCCGAATCGTCAAGAAAAATTCACCTTTAAGTTACAAATTGGAATTACCACCATCATGGGGTAAAATCCATCCAACATTTCATATTTCTTGGCTAAAGACGTACATTCTAGGCAGTTCCGTATAAGAAAGTCAACGTTAGGGTTGACCTGCCGTGAGTGTTCGGAGCGTTTTTTGGGCGAAGGAGGCGCCGCGGTGCCTAGCGGCCAGCCACTACTATATGGAGGATAGTGCTCTCTCATGCTATGTTGATTTGGATGAGGAAAACGTCAGCGGCCGTTTATGCTCCCTCTTGCTTGTATATACTCTCTATTGCAATCAAGCGTGTTCTAGCGACCGTTTGGCACTCCATCTAGTACCATCTTGCCAGTAACGTCATCATGCCATCTTGTGTGTTGTGATCTTGTGGTGCACGCTGAAGCGCACGCACAGGAAAGCAAAACGTGGGACGGGTTGAGGGCACGTGAAAGTGAGTGGGGAACGGTGAGGGCCATGTGTGTTCTCCATACCATTGTATAAACCGTGAACCGTTGGGTACCGAACCGGGACTCGTGGTGACCCCGAAGTTCCCTGCCTAGAATGTACGTCTTTAGCCAAGAAATATGAAATGTTGGATGGATTTTACCCCATGATGGTGGTAATTCCAATTTGTAACTTAAAGGTGAATTTTTCTTGACGATCCAGGCGATGAAGCAGTTCCTCTTGCAGGTGATTATGTCCCAAAAATCGAAGACGATTATGTTCTCCTTATTCCTGAGCGTATTCAGGACCATCGACAGCGAGAGACTCGACATCGACTTATCACGGAATTCCTTGTTCTTTGGCAAGATCTGGACGACTCCGACACTACTTGGCAATTTGATGACGAATGTACGTCTTTAGCCAAAAAATATGAAATGTTGGATGGATTTTACCCCATGATGGTGGTAATTCCAATTTGTAACTTAAAGGTGAATTTTTCTTGACGATCCGGGCGATGAAGCAGTTCCTCCTGCAGGTGATTATGTCCCAGAAATCGAAGACGATTATGTTCTTATTCCTGAGCGTATTGAGGACCATCGCGAGAGACTCGACATCGACTTATCACGGAATTCCTTGTTCTTTGGTAAGATCTGGACGACTCCGACGCTACTTGGCAATCAAATGACGACTTACAGCAGTACCCTGACATTTTACAGCAGTATTTTCAGAATTTACCGTGATATTTTCTGCATCAGTTCATTATCTCCACCAGAGTCTTATTTTGAGTGGGAGGGGATGTCACGATCTGTGACGTATTCCTTTCTCTATATCTAGACTTATGGATGGTTTGATGAATGGACACTTGTGGAAGGGTATGCCCTTTCGACGGGACACTTCCTATGAGGCACAACCCTTCACAAGAGACATTCTATTGAAGAGACACTCCTATTGTAATGTACCCTCTCATCAAGGGTCACACCCTTCACAAGGGGTATACACCTCTTCATGCACATACACTTTGGAGTACACACGTTTTCATGTGTGACTCTTCACTCTTTATATAAGAGAGGCCCAATTGTATGGATGACACACTACAGATACTACAGACACTCAAGCAATACAAATATTCATTGTTCTATGCTATTTCAGTCTCCTTTCTGTTCCTTAACACATTTTCTAAATATAGGATTTCTTACAAAAGTAGTCCAGCAATATGCATTATCAGCAAAACGAAATCCTACTCATGTCTCCAAAATGGCCTCTAAAGATAGTGCCGTAGTATCCATAACCATAATTCTAACCATTGGCCAATAAACAAAAGGACGTGAGTGGATCCAATTCTTCAGCAAGAGGAACACGAAGTACATTGCAAATCCTCTTCTTCAACAAGACTAGTGTGCAACCAGTGGTAGGCCACAGGCTATGTAGGCACTATAGCGAGATGATATCACCAGCACCTCAACATTACAGTGAGATCATACCACCAGCAGTCAGCTCTAGGTCGAACGTCCTGAGCTCAATCCTTTGATCACCTCGTGATCTGCCCAAAAGAATGAAAACATCTCATCATAAATGTGCGGATCATCTCATGCTTGGGATAGTGGTCGTGATCATATCGACTGTAACTTAGCATTGTCGTGATCATATCTACCCATTGAATTCATGTTCTGCTACATCCTCCTGAGGATTTCGACATGCAACTATCAGTACTCCTTGGATCATTTTGTTCGATAAAAATGAGCAAGTGTATCAATTTGTGCCTTGGTTCTCCTACAGCTTGAGAACAACCATGATGAGAGTGGCGAGCTTTCCCTTCTGTCTACATAATCTTCATTATCTATTTCCATCGAAATTTCGACTACCCTTCATGGATTTGTCCAAATGCATCGAGTACGTGACAGCACAAACCTCCAACACGTTTGCTGAAGACCAATCTTGCCTATATAATTCGATAGTAGACTCGGTGCTTCATGAAGCACTGTGTGTGCAGCTTCCCCTTTTACACCGGGGTATGCGTTTGTGTTGGTCACACAGGCATGCCCGAAATTTTGTACATGGACGGACATGGCCCAACCTTGTGATTTGAACCGAGGTGTAAATTTATAATCTTGTCCAAGAGTTGTTCATCCTCACCGTATCTGGTCAACAATCATTCGTTTCAGCCAAGGATTTTAGATATAGAGCCAACATACTTGTTTCAAAGTCATGTCAACATTCAAGAGCCGAAACAAGACGGTGGTCTAAAGATTGACGAGTACACGAACCATGTGCCGGGTGAGTACATGTGCAACTACAGATCATCTATGTTTCTCCTAGATTTAATGATGCTGCTATTTTGACTCTGCCGACACCCCAGAACTCGACTGGATACAACACAGATTTTGCTAACAGTTTATGGCGTGAAATTTTAGGTGCACATCTGAGATTCACAGGATTTCAGTCAGATGAGTGTGTATTCGTTTCTAACTTTACCCCCCCCAAGACAACAATGCTGAAAGAAATGCCCTGCGGGTGAGCACCGCCTATGCCTAGCTACGCCCATTCATCAGACCCAGTTCTTCAATTCCATAGGTTTTGTCAGCCATTTCATCCTTCTCAGCAAATTTGACAGAAGTTAGAACACCGCACCTCAATTGAAGCTGGTGCTTCCTCCGATGGAACAACATCTTCTGCAACTATTTTCCCCTCCTATTCCATCTCCAATGTAGGCTCGGATGGTTCCGTAAAATCCACATGTGGATCTTTTTCATCTCGATGAGAACCCATGGAAGGTATTGCCCTATTTTCAATCTCCACGTGGAAACCGATTGGCAATCCATCTCTCTCAAGAAACTGATCGTCAAAAGAGAACGACTAATGTCGAAGGAGATCTGAAGTTTATTCAAGTTCCCGCGCACAAAAATTCATCGGACAATGTCGAAGGAGATCTTCAAGTGCCCGCCTGCGAAAATTCATCGGATGGTCCATAATGCTTAGATTTAATCGAACAATTGGAAATTCTTGAATCGTCCTAACTGCCCACGCTCCACGCTGAATCCATGCTGAATCCACTTGTACTACCAAATCCACGTGTCCCATGCTGAATCCACTTGTACTACCAAATCCACGTGTCCCACTTCTTTCATCCAATGGTCCAAAATTTTCCATTCTAATCCAAGGATGTAGAACCCCCAATCGTCCTCACCCAAACCTCTCCTTAAGAGATAAAAGAGAGATGGCCCACCTCTTATCCCTGACCTTCAGATCTCCAGAGAGTTTTTGTACCTTGCAAACCCCTCAATGGAGTTCTGCAACATTTTGCAAAATAGGGTCGATTTGGACCCAATCAAGCTAAGCAAACCACCCAGCATTGAGGTCAGCATCATCCGTTGATCATCTCTTCTCCAAAGAGGATGGAAGATAGCACCTGCATGAATAGGTTTATGAAACCATCTCCACCTGAACTCCAACTTCCCTTACACATCCATCATGCATTCATATCAGAATTTAGAAGTCATAATAGATTCTGAATTTAGATCTCAGATCCCAGCTTCAATAATGATTCATTGTCAAGCGGCAAGCCGAGGATTTCAGAATTCATTTAGAATATGGGATCGTATAATTTATATACCTTTGTACAACTAGAATATATCCAATCATACAAATTTAGAAATTTTGTTGTTCAATAATTGAACATTTTTAGCTGTTGGGACTTCTGCACCCACGAAGATAATTCGATGTAGTTGAACAGCTGATCACCACTTTGGACGAAAATTCAAGAATTTGCATGTCTTCTAAGGTGATAGAAATATATACCTTTGTACGACTAGAATATATCCAATCAAATTTAGAAATTTTGTTGTTCAATAATTGAGGATTTTTTAGTTGTTGGGGCTTCTGCACCCACGTAAGATAATTCAATCTAGTTGGTCATAGAATTACCTATCCTAGTCAAGCCATGAGCATGTTTGAAAGCCCTCCCAAACCTTGTCCAACGAGGCCCATGGTGCAGCCCTCTTTGTCAAAGGGCTGTGTATAGAGACTGAATAACCCCGACAATGCATTCAGCATCATGCCAAATTTCCCATAAAACACAGTGCTCCTGCCTTAGGTGTCTTGGACTTTTGACCCCCCCACCCATTCCTCACTACAACCACCCATTCCTTACGGGTAGCATGCCTACTGGTAGCATGCTTACTATATATTGCTAAGGACTTGTGCCTGCATGTGACAAAAGTTATCACATTGTACCTTCTCAACCATTACATGCACCTAAGAAAGCTTTCCTATATTCTCTATAAGAAGGTCCAAATAGCTGCTCTCTTGAAGATGGAGAGATGCACACAACTGAAATGCACCAACTGGCTGAAAAATACACCATGAATCGATACATAGCACAAGCTGGAAGGAGGTGAGGAGGTGTGAGGGAGAAGCCACCCCTTGACCTCAAGGCTCACATGCTGGTTGCCAAAGAACTCAATGCTTGTGCCTTTAGCAGTGACTAAAGATATCAGTAAACTCTTGCAAAGAGGGGGCGCAAAGTAAACATCGGATACCATGAATCAACCAAGAGGTTGTCATGAGATGATGGTGAGCCTTGGTGCAACATCAAGCAGAGCAAATACAGCAAATGAGGGGCCCCTGCACAGGGCATGACCTCTCTGAGGTTCAGACAAGGTTATCAAATACAATTTGAGAAAGAGAACAAGGGAACACATGCATACATGTAGAAGATGAAAAGGAATCTTATATTGCATAAAGAAGATGATGTCCTTATAGGCCAAGTTGCATGCAGTTATTGACTAAGCGACTAACTGACATGATCCCAACAGAAACGTCTTATTATGCTATCGTCAACCCAACCTAGAACTTAGATTAAGCTCACCATGTAGACAAATCAAGTTACATTATTCCAAGAAGGCAGACATAAATGACATGTTCATTCTCTGTATTGTTTCAATATAACACTGATCTGTGACTGGACAGTTCTACTTTTATTATCACAGTGAATTGTTTGGTCTAGGTCAGAAGAGAGTGCACAATGCATAATGACGAGTATAAGAAAAAACCTTCTACTCAACACACAATACATCTAGTGTTTGATGACACAGATGAGATATAGATATAAGTTGCCAGTTAAGGCAAACAAAATATATGTAGATTGCCAGTTTAAAAATGACCTGGAAAAATGCCAAGCTTGGATTGTGTGTGCTGAATAACTGCTTTAACCAATCAGACAACACTGCGAGATAGTATTCATCACCAGTGCTGTCTAATAGATCAACATCATAATTGGATTTCATTTTGGTACGCCAAGGATAATTGTTTGCTCCGTGTATGCTAAAAGTAACCACTCTGTTGTCTTCTTCAAAAATCTTTGCTGTGCCATTGCCCTGTAATGGGAATAGAATATGTTTATTATGTGAAACAAAACCATCCAAATAAAATAAGAAGCCAGTACAATGATATTTGACACCCAAATCTTTTTTCAAGCAGACCATGTCAATAGAACTTCATACAATTCCTTGTTTTAAAAATCATTTTTGGATGATGCAAACTAGGTGTCATGTTTTCGTTTCCATGAAGCCACAAACCAGCCAAAGCCTAAAGGCTGGTTGGTCTACCAATCTGATTATGCAGAAATTTGACTTTGGCATCAAGGCACACATAGAAATTAGCGGCGGAGAAGTGTGAGTTTAGCTCTTGAGCTGAAAAGACCTAAATCAAGCAATGCAATTCTTCAATCCTAAGGGGGGGACTTCCGAGAACAGCAGCAATGGCACAAAACCAACCATCCTAAGATGTTGTTATTAGCCCTATGAAAACCAGCTTTTCCAAGACCCCCATCTGACAATTACTGATTATAATATCCACGGTGTGTGAATGCCAGCATTTCTTGCTCTAGAAGTTTGCACTCATGTTCTACACGTTTGTGACAGTGTGCCTGTTCTTCTTGTCCCTGCATCGAAGTCTGAGCTTTTTGATCTCCTTCATGTGAAGATCCTTGAATATGAGGAGCATATTGTGCATCCTGAAAGTACTCAAACATTATCTTTGGATGCATTCTTTTTGCCACCACACTAGGAAATTGCTCCCAAGTATATGAAAGAGCCTCCAATGCACTTTGCAGCTCTGGAAACTTTGATGGTTGGGGAGGAGGCATCACAAAGGTCTTTGAGTCTCTCCTTGACACAACAAAATGAAGACCGCCAACTTCAGGATCTGAACTCTTTGTAAAAATATCCATAAAAGTCTCTTTTGGCTCTATCATTATGCCTACTACAAGGCTTAAAGTCATATCTTTTTTGAAGAAAGTAGCATCCCATGGATCTTCAACACCATTGAACTCCCTTTTTGACATAAGTAGAAAGAGTCTCCTTTCCTTTTGATGAAGAAACCAAGCTCTTCTGCCCATGTGATATCGAGTCCACCTACTAAATCCATTGGGGCTATATTCCTTTCCTTTCAAATTCAAAGTTACATCAGAGACCCATTCTCTGATCTCAGAGTCATTTAGGATAGCCCCCACATTAGTTGATTGCTCAGCTTGATGACTGCTGCCCAGAACAAGCACCCTCTGCCAAACCCTAAATTGTGAAAGCAAGCTTGCCGGAAAAGGCCCCTGAGGCCCCTGTAGGAGACAAATGGAAAGAAAGACAAAGGGAAAGGGAGGAGAGACTGAAGAAAGAACAGTGGCACTGAGCTTGGGACACTTTGAACTTGAATGTACATCCTGATACAAGGACAACACAGCTTAAAAATGACCTCCAAGTCCTCATCAAATCCTTGAAGGGCTAACGTAAAGTCTGCCGTTTTTCCTGCTATGTGGTGTACCCACAGTAGGTCAGCCTAGGACATTAACTGAGCTTATATATGCTCCTCCTGTTAATGCTAGGAAGAGCTAGCCAGGTTCTGTAACTCCTTTTGGGTGATGGAATGTAAACTGATCAGAGTATTTATAAGTGTGATCCGATGTGTATTCAACAATGGCATTACACCAGCCATGTACAATTACCTTGCAAACCTGTGCATAAAATCAAAGTGATGGTTTGGATAAGGTTTTGAAATGTAATCTGTATTTTCATTTATGAAAAAACAAAGCAATGGAGGATCAAGATGCTTTAACAAGGTCATCGTAGTTAGATGTATAATAAGTCTGCTTTTATTGAGCTCAAAATCAAAACCCCACTATCTAAAGGCATTGAGCTACTTGCCTGGTGGACATCTAAATCAATCACCAAAATAGGCCTTTCCAGATTGCAAATCTCAGGGTAAGTCTGTAGGGCCACACATGCAGCTACTGCAATATCGTTGAATACACCTGCCAAAAATAGAGCAAAACTACTTGGTATTGGCATGCTTAGCTAATGGTAAGGCATAATGCAATTAACAGTCTGAATCCCTTAAAGGTAGCATATTGAGAGTATCGATACAAAAGACGGCCTACAAAGAATCAATGCTTAAGGAAGACTAAGATTTAAAGTATTTTCTGCTGTTAAAAATAGAACTTTACATGTCAATATGTCATCATATTGGATAACAGAAGGTTCAAGGGACCATACAAAATCCTTCCCCATGGCCTGAGAATGCATGATGTGTGCCACCAGCAATATTTGCCGCTGCCCTACGTAGCCCAAGCATCACCATATGCATGGCTGCTAAAGTTCCACTGCGAAATAAAGAAACACCCGGACTCTCAACACTCGATATTCAAAATATTACCAGGACCAAAAATATTAGTCTGTAACAGGCAGGATTAATTCAACATTTGAGCTCCACTTATCAAAAACAAGCATCCCTGTATTCGCAATGGCATGGTGCTTACTTATCATTAGAACACGCAGGGCAGAAATTTCACAAAAATAGTATTCAAACTTCAACAATATATATTTTAAAAATCAAAATATACAGGTTACTCTTTAAGATCAAGAAATAATAAAAAGCATAGGTTTAGCATTTAAAAGCGCCTGATGTCTAGCAACAGCAATCAGTAAAAGCAGCATCCAAATGGCATACTCCATGCTTCAAATGCATTTCCCGCCATCGAAATGCATCTCTTAATGTCGTTAGCATTAGCCTGGAAATGCAATGTCACACAAAGTAAACAATCCAATTGAAACTACTACATGTTAAATTAAAGCAGCCTAATCATCACTAAGAGTACTTATTTTCGTATCTTTACTGTAATCAAAGACAGCGTCACTTGAACATTGGAAAAAAAAAAAGACTAGAGTCACCTGCACAACTTGAGAATATATAAATGTATTGCAGATTACAACAATTCATACAGCTTTAGCATCCTGAAAACCATGCTTTCCAGTCGTTTATGTGTTCTAAACAAGTATTCACAATCCCCTCTCCAGGGAAGGAAGAGGCGGTCACCCTAGACTAGGTAGACCTTGGGCTGCTTGTCAACCAAACATGTTGGAACTATGCCTTGTGGATGCATCAGACGACTGCTGGACTGAGTATAGCATGATACAGGACCTAGCCCAAGCAAGATCTTGCTTCACCAATGCAAGATGAACTGGAGACACTTTATGAGGTGATGTGCTTCATCTTTGCAATGCATCACACACATATCAAATGTTGGTCTCACACATGGTGGAAGATATTGATGGCCATATAGAGCAGATGAGGACGATCTTTCAATGACCACCAAGAGTGATAACACCAACATGACGGACGGGTGGGATAACTACCATGCAATCAAAAAGTCCAATGACACCAGCGATAGTGAAGATGAAGGCTGAGGACACCAGTGAAAGGGAAGAGGAAGCTGACCACAACTTTGATGACAGTGCCAACATGATGACCTACCCCAGGTGGAATGCTCAGAAGTAGTAGTATACATTCAGAGAGGAGTCACCAACCCTCCACGAGCAGTTAATACCTACAAACCATATGGAAGGGGGGATGATGCACACAGGATATCCGCCTCTTCAAGAAGACAAAAAAAGGCTTTCCCAAACTCTTGGATGAGGGAAGTTGAGGGTGATTTCATTCTCAAAGAAATTCCAGCATATGCATGTAGAAGATTAGAGGCGATGGGAGCAAGCAGCTCGAAGGCAACAAGCATTCGCTTAATTTACCTGGTGGATTATTCCAGATAGGTGAGTAGAGTGGTCGTGCTCAAAAGAGAGACAGGAAAGCTAAGGGTTTGTGTGGTCTACAAAAGTACACACAAAGATAGTTCTCACTCCCATTCACAGATAGGGTATTGGAGATTGTGGCTGGACATGTCTTCATGGATGCTTAAAGGGAGTACAACCACGACATGCTCAAAGAGGAAGATCAAGTCTTTGTAACCCAACAGGGAACTTATGCATACAGAATGATGCCATTTGGCCCTTGTAGTGCACCAGCAGCATTTCAGCAATTGGTCACTAATCTATTCCAAGCAAACATTGGGAAGGTCCTAGAAGTTTTCTTGGATGATTTTTTTATTTTCAACAAGTGAAGGGTGGCACGCTCATGCTTAAACCTTGGCAATCGCTTCTTCATGGCACTCAAAAGGGTTCTTCTTGGTCACATTGTTGGACTGACTACAGATCTAGCCGAGGTGGAGGTGATACCCATGCTTTCCATCCCACGCAATCACAAGGAAATAAAGTTTTCTCTTGGATATGTTGACAATTGCCATAGATGCATCCTTTTCTATGCAAATGTTGTCGTAACCCTCACACTACTCCACCAAGAGAAGTCCTTTGTTTCTGTTGCAAAGTTCAGCTAATGTAGAGCGCAAAGAGGAAACTAGAGCAATTCGCTGATACAAGAGAGCAAGTGCTCTCCAAAATTCGTCCTCCAAACTAGTAGAGGTGTCCAAAATTCTAATCATGACAAATCTTGCTAAAAATAGCAATCTGGAACGTGTGGTTCCCTTTGGCACTTTGGACATGCAATTTGCATGCCTTTTTCCCTTAAAATGTCGAGACTTTTTCCCTCTCCAAGAAACCGCCACAAATAACACACCACCAAGCACATTTTCACCCGTTAACGGTTAGCCCATTCATGCATTTTGATTCTCTGGACTAATCCTAGTCCTCTGTGGCATCCCCACCATGCAACTAAGTAAACACAATAAGATAGAAACTTTTCTAGTAGACAGAATTCAACTCACAAATAAACTTTCACCCTAGTCAATAACCTTTTGATCAAAGTTAAAATAAAATATTTTCTCTTTATTTCTTGAGATAAATATGGCTTTGTGACATCCCCTTGGCTTCTATCAATTCTCCCAATCTGAAAGGCTTCCTTACATATCTATAGAATCTATGGGTATTCTAAGAAATATCTTCATCAAACCACTTGGCATCAAGCGCCGAATAATTCTTGAAGTTAACAAGATAGTGGAGGAAAACTTTGTCTCTCGGTCCTCTCTTTTCGATGCGATAGACAATCGGTTCTGGTTGAAGGATTTCCTCCAACTCATCCACTATAGGTTCAGTTGACTCAAGACCCTTATACTTCTTTAAAAGATTCACGTGAAAAGAATTATGAAACTTCCAATGCTCTAGTATATCCATCCTATAAGCAACCTCATTGATTTCATCTATGACCCGAAATGGCCCATAATACCTAGTGGACAACGTTGGATAGACATATTCCTTACCTTTCATGTTTTGAAGCCTTGCCTTTTCAAATTTGAGGAGCATCAAGTCACCAATTTGAAGGTCTAGCTACCTCTTATGCTTATCTGCAACTTTCTTTTGTTTTTCCTGAGATCAGAAAATTCTTGTCCTAACCTGCTCAAAACTTGTTCCAGACTCGGACATACTGATCAACAGTAAAAATTTCATCTTTTGTCTTGAGGATTGGCAGGAGAACGGGTAATATCTTTCCCACTCAGCCTTCAAATCAGCCACATAACATTTCAACATGTCTAAAATAGTGTAAGTCGCTATTTCACTTTGCCCATCAAACTAGGGATGAAAGGAAAAAGAAAAGTCCAGCTTAGTTCCATATTATCAAACAAAGCTCTCCAAAATAGGCTTGTCATTATGGGATCTCTATCACTGACTATGGATTTAGGCATACCATAGGTCTTCTAAATAAGTATAAAGTGTGCTTGCTTGTTGAATCTATCAATGATAGTCCTGATCCCATCATTTCCATGTTTCAATCTCGGGAGATTGAAAATGAAATCGATTGCTATGCTCTCCCAAGGTTCTTGCGGTACTGAAAGAGGCATCAATAGACCAGGTGTCTTATGCCTGTCATATTTTGCTTTTTGACAAACGAGGCATTCAGAACCAAACTAATGAATATCTTTACACATTCGTGGCCAAAAGAAATACTTCTCAACATCATGTGTGGTGGAGGCAATTCCCCTATGGCCTGCATGAGGCGAAGCATGACGCTCTTCCATAATTTTCTGCCTTAACTTGTAACAAACGAGCAATCATCCTTAATCAAGTAGCTATCTTTCAATGAATAATGGCTGGTTGACTCACCCACTTGCAACTATTGCATAATCTCCCCAAGGTCTAGGTCTAGTGCATATCGTGCCTGCATCTATTTTAGATGCTCATGATAAGCTATAGTAACATTATGTACCTTGGGCCTCTGAGAAAGGGCCTCCGTCACTCTATTTTGTGTTTTTGGCATATGAACAATCTGAAATGAAACATAGACAAAAAATTTGCCCACTTCATGTGCTTTTCAGAGAGTTTGGTCTAGGTCAAGAAATACTAAAGGCTTTGATGGTCAATCTTGACCATGAAAACAGCCCCTGAAAGGTAATGTTTCCAGATGGTCATATAGCATGAATAACAGCCAACAATTCTTTTTCATAAATTTGCAAATGTTTTTCAGTATCTTGCAACCTCCTACTTTCGTAGGCCACCACGATGTAAAGCATCTCCAATACAATCAATCCCAACATGCATCGCACTAAAGATCAAATGGTTTATAAAATCGCAGAAGACAAGAATGGGCTCAGTGACCAATTTCTCCTTAAGAGGGTTGAAGGTTGTTCTTTGACGTTCCCCCCATCTGAAAAACAGTATTTTTCTTAGTCAAATCATGGACTGCCGCTGCAATATCAGTAAAATGTCAAATAAACCGCCTGTAATAAGAACATAACCATAGAAAATGATGTACTTCATGTACGGTTTCAGCTCGGGCCATTCCTATATAGCTAGAACCTTTGCAAGATCCATCTACACACCATCCTTAGAAATGATATGACCAAGATAATGAATCTTGTTCAAGAAAAATTTGTTTTTCTTACGATTTACATAAAGCTTATGGTTGCGAAGTTCCTAAAAAACTGTGGCTAGATGTTTCCTGTCATCGATTGATTTAAAGAACATAATGATATCGTCAAAGAAAGTGATCGTAAAGTGTCTGTGTGACCTGAAAATTCTATCCAGCTTCCTATTAAAAGTGGTTGGTGCCTTTGTCAATCCAAAAGGCATAACCTGAAATTAGTACGGAAGGCCGTCTTATGTATGCGGATCTGATGATACCATGTCAATCCTTTAAAAACTATAGCATCTCCCAGATGGTCCAATACAGGGAACGGGGAACTTGTTCTTCATGGTCATCTTATTCAACCCACAATAGTCGACACACATGCGAAAAGAGCAATCCTTTTCCTGAACCAATAGGGTTGGGGAACAAAAGGGTGAAGCCATCTCTACAAACTTTGGTTGGCTGCCACATCAGTACCGAGCTGATAATGCCACGTCACCTGGCACATGTCAACATGACACGGCAACAACACTAGTTACGGTAGGCAGCCTAGAAGGAAGTTCTCCTTTTCTAAGCCCTCGTTAAGCCATGTGTCATGACTATAGACGTTGATAAGGGTTTGAAATGTGCTTTCTAGAAAAGCAAAACTTTTGTGAGCTCTCCTTAAGCCACGTGTACAATTTTAGGCCCTTGATTTTAGATTGATCTAAACACTCCTACCAAATTTGACCCAAAAGCGTACTTTTTTATTCATTCTTCATGCAAATCTATTATATAAGGAGGGAGATAATTGCATGTTTTCTTTCTTGCCATCACTTGATTGCATAATTGTTGGACAAAGCTCACGACCTTGCTACTGAAACTCCAATTGGATAATAGTGAGGATTGAGGTCCAATTTGGAGTTAGAGCCATGAAGGAAAGGCTGCCTACCGCAACCTAGTTACATGCCATGTCATCACCGGCATGTCATCCACATCATCGCCCGTGTGTCAGCCACACCATCACCTAGCTGGCAGCCACGTCAACCTCCACGTGTCACCTCTTGCTCAACGCCTACATAGACGCGCTAATGACCACCAATACGTGTGTCTTTGAAAGATGCAACGACGACGCCATAGTAACGGTCAGAATAGATTGAAGCAAGCAGGGCAGCAACTGCTTCATACAGATGACGGTATGCCCCAAAGTCTAGTTCGTCGGGCGTCTACTTGACGTTTCTCGTCAAATCTCGTTGGACTTCTACTTGACGCAACTTAGGGCCTTAGCACATGGATGGGGCTAGCATGGGTTTAGGATGGGAATATTTTTGTCATCATTACTCCCATCCTACACCAAGTGGTCTAGGATGGATTTAGAATGGGAGTAGCCACTTTTTTTCCCATCCTGGACCATGGCCTCTAGACCCTGGCAGCCAGAATGGGTTCCCCTTTTTTAGGGATTCAAAAACATGAAAAGATGACATGTGTCCTTGTCCCCACAAGGTCCCCACCTCTGTCCCCACCTCTTAAACACATGAAATGATGCCATGTGTCCTCTTCCTCCTAAACCCATACCTAGTTCTTTTTTTGTTAGCACATGGTGGGATGGGAATAGGAGAGAAATATGCATGGGACCACTTGGGACCACCTTTTCCCATTCCCATCCTATTTCTTCCCATGTGCTAAGCCCCTTACTTGATGCTCCGTCCTCAGGGTCTCGGAATCTCGAAGCCTTCTCGTTGGCTTGTGCTGGCGTTGGCGCACATAAGCATAAAACCTTATGCAACGTTGCAAACAGACGTTCACACGCAACAAGGAGATGTCGGAACAACACCATTAATCCCGCCACTCTCCCGACGCCAATCTTGCCTTGAACGCTGCTTCCACATATGCTACGTAGTTGTTGCCCTTTTTCCCAAAACGTGCCTTTTGTCGTTACTCCAACACCTGCGCCCAACTACTCTTGGATCGGCATTGCTCTTGAAAGGCAGTGATTCATCATCTCTGATACCAACGAAACTTTGCGCTAGGCGACATCGTTGAAAATTCTTATGCACTCAATCACTGAAAAACACAGCGCTCTCATCTCTTTTGCTCTCTCTCCCTCTCTCTACAACACATTAAGGCCCAGGACAAATCGTCGGGATGGAACCCCTGGGCTTTTATTGCTTGTGAAAATTCTGAGTGCAAGATTGAGTTCAGCGCACAGGCTGCTGATTCCAAGTCATACGTGAATCAATTACAAAGGAGCTCTCTGGCTCATTCTTTGGCAACATGCTACTTGTCTGATTCTAAACTACTTGCTAAATTCTAATTTACATACCACAGAAGGGCAACTCTGGAGCCTTGGAAGCCTTCAGACACCTTGCTAAGCTCCATAGCACTTGGATATTTAATCCCTCTTAGTACCTGCAACAATTAATTAAATGGGCACAGCCATGGCACCCATTAATCCTTAGCCTTTGCATGAATATAAAAATTGTAGACTAATCCTAGTCATTGTGGGCATCCCCACCAAGCATACAAGTGCACATAAAGAATTAATTCAATGGTTGACCAAGGTCAGCCCTCTTGATCATAATTAAGGGGCTTTGACCACATTCAAGGCGCCTTAATTATGGCCAAGTCTCTCCAACCGAAGTTGGCACATCTTGGCCTAAGCCAAGTCTTGTTGACCAAAGTCAACACTCTCTAACCAAAGTCAGCTCTGTGGTTCTTTGGTTAATTGTAGTTAACCCTCTTGGCGTGAGCCAAGTCTCCCTAACCATGGTTAGGCTTACTTAACCGAGGTTAAGTAACTTTGACCGAAGTCAATACTTTGACCAATAGAAAAATAACTCTTTGACCATAATTAAGTAAACTGAGAACTCTATCATTAAGATCAAATAAATGGTCAACAAGAAATTTGACTTGGAGTACTTACAACTTGGTGACATTGATGGAGTATTTACAACTTGGTGACATTGATCAGCATCCACTCATGTACCCACTTTTGATGTGACCTCTATTCTTATCCTACTCTCCTCCTTCTATGCGCCTACTCTCTCTCTCTCTCTCTCATTCATGGAATGCAAGTAACAACAATCCCGAAGATGGTCCCGATACTACTAGATGGGAGGCAGTCCCGCTTTGTACATATGCAGGAAGCATTACAGCAGCCCGAAGCATAATAGCTCCATTTATCTCTAAACAAGGAAGCATATGGGCATTTATGGCAGCTCTTCAGGGCATGCTTGATCGCCAAGACAAGAAGATGCAAAACCTCTCCAGGCAATATCAACAGCTTGAGCACAAAAATTCACAATTGGAACAAAAGGTGACCATGCAAGCTAAAAGAATTGAACAATTGGATCATAATATGGAAGCGATGAAAGCACACAATACACGTCATGGACATCCCACTGATGGGACAGGAAATTTGGCAAATGCAGTAAAGAATGGCCATATGAATGAGAAGCATTAGAAGTAGCAGTAAGGATGATGCCAGGATAGATACAAATGAGATCACAGAACACAGTGATCCGAGGCATTCTCTTGAGCAAGAGAAGGAGTCACCACTCTCTCTCAGAAAAGACATAATGGATTTCTTTACTGAATGTTAAACTGTACCATGAGACAGACTTTTGGACTGGGTAGAGTTTTTAGGGGTGCCTAATGCCTTATGAATGGCTGTATAAAGACTTTATGAAAGGTGATGTGTAAATAAAAATGGACGATAATAGATCCTTCTTTTTATTCTTCTTCTCAGTGACACATATGCCCATTTAGCTTGAAGCTAAAAGGAGTTGAAAAACAGGAGACAAAAAGCTGATTCTTCCATACAAAGATGACTTGCTGTTACATGCATGGTCACTCTAAGAGGGGATGGTATCTCTTTTTATGTAGGTCCTGGTCTCTCTGCTTGGCTTCCAGAGGGCTCAATAACCACAAGGATATGGTTTCAATGTTTTTCTTTTGTGCTTGATATGTATTCATCTATATCATAGCTAAACTGAGCTAGCTTTTTTTTGTCCCAGAGAAAGATACACTAAGATAACTTGAGTATTCAGAAGTTGAATCCATTTGCTCATGTGACAACCCAATCAAAAGGCAAGCGCAGCTCAAGAGCATCCACCCACTGGCAATCAAAAGTTCACTACACTAGAGCATCTTGGCCCATCCATGTATTGTAGTTTTGGCATCCATGCATTTAAGACTAAAAGAGACTTGCACATATGATTATTACCCAATTGAGGCACATGACCGCTGCACTAGCTCAAGACTCCATGGAAAGCCAAGGTTTCGTTGTTCTTTTTCATTCAGGTCTCCATTAAAAATCTTTTGAATATAGCTGTACCACAACAAAACATATTAGCTTGAAAACAGACAAACTAATATGCAAGTTTACCATACATTCCAACATCAAGTACACACATCCCACATCCTTAATTTATTTTAAAAAAAAACTGGATTAAGGTGCACTAACGCCATCATCAAAAAGTTCTCAAGAAACAGAAGTGAGATTTATACAGAACCTTAAGTTGATTTTAATACTGAAACTCATAACGAGGGACTATATCATATACAGGTACCGTTCTTCATGTACCAGACAAAGTTCCTCAAATGAGGCCATTGGAGAAGGTCGAGTGACAAGCAGGTTCAGTAAGGAAGCATCTCCTTCAAGCAACAATCTAGTTGCCCGATACCTGGGAGCGCATTTCATTGAAGAATCTTAGACCAATATACTTCATTCTTTTAAGCCATACCACACATCAAAGAGCAATTTAAAAGAGAAAACAACCCCTGGGTACAACAAATTAAATTCCCTTAAAGGATGGTACATTTCATGATCATAATACGTGAGATGTTACTACATGATAGCTGCATATCAATTGTCATCCCAAGTTGAGAAGCCAAGGAAACACAGAGGGGAATATACAAAATAAGAAAGCTTTCTCTTCCTTTTCACTATGATTTCAAATTGATCATGACACAAAAATGTAGCTCACAGTACACCCTACAAAATCTCTTCAAATGACTCAAATATCTACGACCATTAGACTCCTTGATTCTCATGTTATTACTCAGCTTAACAAGCTAGACCACGAAACAAACCTCTCCCATACAGATCAACTTCTAAAATTTCAAGTGCCGGAGCTGTTATTGAAATCACAAATTGAAGGTCGAAGGAAGGTCAAAGAGCACATCATTAAGAAAGCTGAGATAATGACAAAGATACCTAAGGTGGCTTGGCACCCACTATGCTTTTCTTTTGCAATTGCTGATCTTGAGTTACGAGTTAACAAAATGATGTGTCCCCCTGCTTGCCCTCAGGCTCCCACCCTCTATGCCACTCTCTCTGTCACACCTCATCTTCCCACCTTCCCCACAGCTGCCACAGCACCTACCCTCCCTGTTCCCATGACGTTGCCTGCAACCCCCCCCTTCCAAAAAAGATCCTGCAGCTTAGCCCGGCCTCCACATCCCTTGCCTCCATGGCTCTCTCCCCTGCATCCACTACCTTGCTACCTTCCCCTTCCTACCGCCCTGTTTAGAGGGTTTAGGCCATGTTGTGGGCCTCATGCCCACGAAGCAAATACAAGATCGGTTCCAAGTAAGCCTTGGTCAAGGTCACCATCTAGGGGCAGGGTGTGTTTACTGCAGCTCTCCTTAGTGAAGATCACTCAGCTTTCGCTCTTGATTTTGGTTCAAACTTAACCTAACTTATTTCCTAGCACCACAGCTTCAAAACAAAGCATGGCATTCCCTGATTCCACGATGCTTCGCTTCCCAAGACTATCTTGCAATATCTTGAGATGGTCCCAGTCTTTATGTGTCTCCTCTGGCACAACGTTTAAGAATCCCACGACAACAACCTCGCTCCTCCATAAGGATGGAGTGCTGAAAGTCAAAGTTGAGGTAGTGGACGTTCCGTGCTTCAATCGGAGGTACTTCGTTGCGCAAGACTGAGTTTTGCTAGCCGGTGGACATCACACAAAGACCCAGACAATGTCTCAAGTCTGAGAAGACTCGCTGGCCAAGTTTGCCAGGGTTTGTCGATTATGCTCCTCCTCCATAGTAAGGGGATAAAGAATGGCTACCATAACCTGCTTTAAGATCCCTACGAACAAGCCCAAGCAAACAATGCAATAGGTAGAGAGTGGGTACAGGTTGCTGAGGATTCATCTGAACATTTTGTGCAGAGCACTAATACAAAAGTGTGCTAAAAAGGCAAAAGGGTTGAAACCCTAACCCTAAAGGGATTTGTATATACTCATTCTTTTCAACTAATATTGTTACGCTCTAGCCGAGGTAGCATGACCTCGGAAGAATCAGTCGACATTTCCCTTAAAGGATCTATTTCTGTAATATATGTGTTTGCGCTTCATGTAAATGATCGGGAGGGATTTAATGTCAAGGTCCTAGGTGAGGGCTGATAGCACCAGACTAGATAGATCTAAGACCAAGGGCCTAGTGCTGAGATATTGCCTAGGGGCAAGGAATTAAATGCATCCCAAGAGAGGGGTGAAATGTTGCATTAGGAAGGCCCTATATAGATGACATGTGGCATCTAGATCTATCTAGGGATTTGGGGTTTGCTAAGGCTAGAGAGAGAAGTGAAACTAACGATTCACGTAATTTTTTTAACGTAGATCTCTGTCTCGCTTGTGAGCCTTAGCAAGAATTGGCTGGGAGGTGATTCATGGTGCTGCTCCCGTGATCTGCAGTAGAGGCTAGAATAGGAGAGTGTGACAATTGGTATCAGAGCAAGGTTACGAAGGGGAAAGGTGTGGAGCGTTGGTGGCGAAGCACTCGACGGTGACCTTCATGTGATGTATAGCGTGAAATCGTCGAAGTGCCTGTGTGCTGTGTTGACGAACAACGGGTTTACACAAGCAAGTATTGGGAGATGAAGAGCGACGTGAAGGAGCTGCCGACGGCGCCTGGATTTGAGTCCCTGTCGACGTTGAAGGGCCTGCGAGAGGACTTGGGGTTCCTGTAACGTATTGACAGGCCTACGAACCGGTGGAGCGCAGAGGGACACGAGCGGTCGTCTGGTCACGTAGTGCAGGCGTGGAGCACAAACACGTGATCCAACGACGAATGAACAGGACCACCAAATAGTGCTATCAGTGAAGAGCGCATCGCGGATCGTTGGTGCGTGATAGTTCGTGGGGTGACGGGCAGGTTCTGCGCTCATCGACTTGACGGACGGGGTTAGCTGATAGTTTCAATTACCTGCTGTAGTTACGATTAGCGAACAGGCAGTACGTGGCTGGCTGGCCCGTGACAGAGTTTTGGCCTGAGTCCCTCATACAGGTTTCGATCAGAGAGCAGGTTTCGTGGACATCTGTATTCGTGAATATCCCGCGGATCTAACTGGGGAGCGAGTTCATAGACCAGGGGGCTCTCTGTCACTTTTGTCAATTCTGTGTTTTCTTCTTTTGAGTTAGTTTGTTGATGCTCCGCTTGCATAGAGTTTACAGTCTACGATGCTATAGGGACATATTATGCCTGTGCAGATGCCTGTGTGCTTCAGTTGGAATTAGACTGCAGGAATTTCCCTAGTATAGGGAAAAGCGCCATCTGTGATATATGCCTGTATTAAATGCTTGATCAGTGTGAATGTGGGATTGCAGGAATTCCCTAGTATAGGGAATTGTGTTCCGAGTGTCAGTACACTGAATTGTGTCAGCTTGTGATTACAGTGTTCTAGGGGTGTTATTAAAAAAAAAAACCCCAAAACAAAACACCTATTGAACTAAATGGAAGCAGAAGAAGGGGCTTCCAGGAGGGACCCTGGTGAATCAGGAGTCCGGCCGACCCAGCAGGGATCGCGCCCAGTAGCTCACACTTTATCTGGCAGGATTGCATTGCTGGAGGATGCCTTGCAACAGCTGTTAGCGCAGCAATTACAAGCCAACGCAGGGCAATCTGAACTTAGGAGAGCGTTACAGAGTATGTATGCCAGACCTTCTCGAGAAGAGAAGGGAAAGGCTCCAATGGAACTGGAGTCTAGTGTCCATACGGTCGAGCCTAGAAAGGCTAAAGTGCCAAATATTGCGAATTACAGACCGGAAAAGTATTCTGGTCGGATGAACGACCGTAGCTCCGATGTCATTGAGACCTGGTTACACAAATGGGACGAGGCGTTCGCCATTTGTGAGATCAGAAATGACATCAAAAAGATCTGCGAGGCCACCCACATGTTTAGTGAGGCAGCGGATCGGTGGTGGATTAAACAACAAAAAGATGGCATAGCATCCACTACCTGGGAGGGGTTTAAACGAGAGTTCAAGAAACACTTCTTACCTCCTGACGAAGCATCCCGAGCTTGGGATCAATATAGGAACCTTCGTCAGAGAAATTTATCAGTGGCAGAATACACTGATAAGTTTCGAGAGAGTGTAATGAAAGTTGATGAACCCCTGCCTCAATCAATCCAAGTGAAAGATTTCATATTTGGATTGAATGATCGAATAAAATGGAAGTTCGGGCTAAGTACGCGAACACGCTAGATGATGCAATAGCTATAGCCCTGAACTACGAGGATGCCAAGGGCAGCAAGCCAAGTGGGTTTGCACAGGTCGGAACCCAGTATGGGTATCCGAAGAAATCTGGGTTTAAGAAGAAGTGGGCTAGTAGAGGGAGTGGTTCGCAGCCGAGTGGTCAAGCCAAGCAGGCAAGACCGGCTGAAACTCCTAAACCAAGTACCACCATTGGAGTGAAGAGGAAAGTAACCCCAATGGCAGCCCGGGCTTGGTCTAAATCTCCCTTGAACCCAGAACAGCGGGAAAAAGCGAGGAGAGAAGGCTTATGCTTTGGTTGCCTTCAACCTCATCAGTGGAGAGATTGTCCACGTAATAAAGATCGTCGGATGGCTGAGATGGTGATCTCAGAGTGCGACGTGGAGATGCAGGGAAGTCCCAGAGCGGAAGAGATGCAGATTCAGCTAGCGGGATCTTCTCAGAGGTTAGTACCTTGTTTGTTCTGTGTGTCTGTTGCTAAGTTAGTGACGAGTGCACCTGATAACATCCTATCTAAGCCCGCAGCAACGGGGTATACAGCCTTCAATGATACGGAGTTGATTAAAATGAAAGGGCAAGTGGCCAGTCATGATGTCATTGTGTTGTTTGACTCAGCGTCAACTCACAATGTGATTAACTCCAAGCTCGTGAAGAGGCTGAAACTAAAGACAAGTCCATCTGACTATGCGTACACAGTCAGGATGGCAGATGGAAGTTCAACTGAAGTATGGGACCAAAGGGTTACCCAGTTGGAGCTTCGGATTCAGGACTATGCTGAGAAGCTTGATTTTGAAATGACCAAGCTTGCTCATGCGGATATAGCCCTGGGAATGGCGTGGCATTCTAGGAAGAATCCAGCCATTGATTGGAAAAAGCACGTATATCAATTCAAGATGAATGATGTGCTTTATATCTTGCGAGGTGAAAGAGATATACCTCAGGGACCGTTGGTTTCCGTGATGGAAATCAGAAAGGCCCAAGCAGAGTTTTTGTACCTTTGCACAGCATCGGTAGAGTCGGTGGATGATTCTTCGACTAGCACTGATGTTACGCAAAGTGGTGAGATGGCCAAGCTGGCTAATCTTATAACAGAGGAGTTCTCTGAATGTTTTAGGGATGAACTACCTTATGGGTTACCTCCAGAGCGGAAAGTTCAACATAAGATTGAACTAATCCCGGGAGCAGAACCTGTGAATAGACCTCCCTATAGAATGAGTTTTACCGAAGAAGCGGAGGTGCGTAGGCAACTAGAAGAATACCTCAAGTTGGGGCAGATTCAACCAAGTTTCTCACCTTTTGCTTCGCCAGTGATATTAAAGAAGAAAAAGGATGATACGTTTCGCCTCTGTATAGATTACAGAGCATTGAATAATATCACTGTTAAGCACAGGTATCCGATGGCTCGGATTGATGATTTGCTAGATGCATTACATGGAGCCGTGATTTTCAGCAAGATAGATCTTAAGTGCGGCTATCGTCAGATCCGGATTAGAGCCGAGGATGTGCATAAAACCGCTTTTAGAAGCAGGTTTGGTCATTATGAGTTTTTGGTAATGCCCTTCGGACTTACCAATGCTCCAGCGACCTTCGTCATGCTTATGAACGATTTACTACGTCCGTATATCGGAAAGTTCGTAGTACATTTTATTGACGATATCCTGATATTCAGTAAAAGTGTTACTGAACATCGTGAACACTTAAGGATAGTGTTCAGTACGTTGAGGAAAGCCAGTCTCTATGTGAATAAGAAGAAAACTATACTGTGTATGGTTAGGCTTGAGTATTTAGGATTCATAATTACTCCACAGGCGGTAGAAATGGATCCGAAGAAAGTGGCTGCGATACTAACTTGGCCAATCCCTCAGAGTCTGACCGCGATGCGATCATTCTTGGGATTTGTCCAGTTTTATAGAAGGCATATCAAAGGATATTCCGGAATAGTATCGCCATTGATTGATCTGACCTCAGATAAAGTACCTTTTATTTGGGGACAGAATCAACAAGAAAGTTTTAACACCATAAAACAAGCTGTGGTCTCAGGACCGGTGTTAAAAATAGTTGATCCCCAGAAACCGTTGTTCCTAGAAACCGATGCAAGTGGCATTGCGGTAGGAGCAGTCCTCCTTCAAGAGGGAAGGCCAGTAGCCTTTGAAAGCAAGAAGCTTTCTCCCTCTCAAAGGAATTGGCCAACTCATGAATTGGAGTTGTATGCAGTTATCCATGCTTTGAAAACATGGAGGCATTATCTGTATGGTTCAGAGTTTTATGTGGATGTAGATCATGATACTCTGAAACATTTTTGTAAACAACCTGACTTGAGGGGCCGCCAAGCTAGGTGGGCAGAGCTCATGCAGGAGTTTAATCTAACGATTCGGTACCGAAGAGGAAAAGACAATAAGGTGGCTGATGCGTTGTCTCGCATTATGCACAACCTGAGTTTCACGGTATTAGAGAGTGCTCTAATGACCGAGATCAGAGAAACTCAAAAGGTGGACGAGTTTGTCCAGAGCTTATGGCCTAAGGCTCATGTGTTAAAACCCGGGGAAAGTGAAAAGGATGACCTGGCATCCCGAAAAGGCCAAACTTATGCAAGATATACCATAAGGGATGGTATGCTAGTTAGAAATGGCAAGGTTGTAGTACCTAGTCAGAATGATCTCAAGCAGAGAGTCATTCGACAATGCCATGATAGCCCGTGTGCGGGACATCCAGGAGTCGAGAAGACATATGATCTCGTGAAGCGAGATTTCTTTTGGCCAAGGATGAAAAAGCATATTCATGAATATGTGACACGGTGTTTCTCGTGTCAGGTAAGTAAGGCCGAGCGGGTGAAGCCACCCGGACTTTTACAGCCCTTGGAAATACCACTAAGTAAGTGGGAGAGCATTTCCATGGATTTTATTGTAGGGCTACCTGCAACACAAGGGAGATGTAATTCTATCCTTGTGGTGGTTGATCGTCTAACCAAGATGGCTCACTTCATTCCGACTAGAGAGTCTGTTAGTGCCCCGCAAGTGGCGGATTTGTTCATTAGACATATATTTCGTCTGCATGGATTACCTAGATCCATAGTGTCAGACCGAGATGTCAGATTTACCGGTCATTTCTGGACAGCGGTATTCGAGACACTGAGGACTGAGTTAGGAATGAGTAGTGGGGATCATCCTGAGACGGATGGTCAGACGGAGAGAGTCAACCAAACTTTAGAAGATATGTTGAGGGCATATGTGTCATTGAGGCAACATACGTGGGACAAGTGGTTGCCATTGTTGGAGTTTGCTTACAATTATAGGAAACATTCATCTACTGGGTTCAGTCCGTTTGAACTGAACTATGGTTATAGACCAGCCAATCCAACTATAGTTGGAGTACCTCAGAAAGTGCCTAGTGCCGCGAACTTTGTAGTTCAGATGCGGGAGATGCTAGCACTTGCGAGAGCTAATATCCGCCAGGCTATGGATAGAGCCAAGGTGTATGCGAATGAAAATCGGTCTATAAGAGTATTTGAAGAAGGAGAAAAAGTTTTTCTCAGAATTCCTTCGCACTCGAAGTCGTTGACTTCAGGAGAGTGTGCTAAGTTATCACCTCGATACTGTGGGCCGTGGTTAATTCTAAAGAGAATAGGCAGTGTAGCCTATAAATTAGAATTGCCACAGGGGTGTAAGGTGCACCCGGTTTTTCATGTTTCGCGCTTAAAGAAATTTGACTCACTAATCGAAGGTGTGGTTTTGTTTCAGGAGATAGAGGATATTGCAAGGCGCAAACCAACAAGAATCCTGGACCGAGGAACAATGCAAATACGAAATCGAAAGATACCCATGGTGTTGGTTGCATGGCATGGTCAGCCTCTATCCGAAGCTACCTGGGAATCCGTATATCAGTTGCGGAGAGTGTTCCCAGACTTTATCATCGAGGACGCTGATGTCTGAAGAGGGAAGGAATGTTACGCTCTAGCCGAGGTAGCATGACCTCGGAAGAATCAGTCGACATTTCCCTTAAAGGATCTATTTCTGTAATATATGTGTTTGCGCTTCATGTAAATGATCGGGAGGGATTTAATGTCAAGGTCCTAGGTGAGGGCTGATAGCACCAGACTAGATAGATCTAAGACCAAGGGCCTAGTGCTGAGATATTGCCTAGGGGCAAGGAATTAAATGCATCCCAAGAGAGGGGTGAAATGTTGCATTAGGAAGGCCCTATATAGATGACATGTGGCATCTAGATCTATCTAGGGATTTGGGGTTTGCTAAGGCTAGAGAGAGAAGTGAAGCTAACGATTCACGTAATTTTTTTAACGTAGATCTCTGTCTCGCTTGTGAGCCTTAGCAAGAATTGGCTGGGAGGTGATTCATGGTGCTGCTCCCGTGATCTGCAGTAGAGGCTAGAATAGGAGAGTGTGACAAATATAGTGTACCATTAGTCATTTGCGGTGTGCTTCTAGGTGCACCCTCTCCTCATCTCCACTCGCTCTTCATATTTGTTCAAAGGTAAGGGGAAAGTATGCATCCTGCTTTCAGCCCATAAATTTTCTCCTCTCCTTTCCTACGATGTCCCATCTAAAGCCTCTATGCATCTAGATTTCCAAATTTACCATGCAATAAGACTGGCAATGATCTCCCAAGCTGTCTCTACAAAAGGAGAATGAGGTATGTGCAAAGATGCAAGCAGTGCATCTAGAGTGATAAGCACTGCACCTAGAGTGATAAGCTGAAGGACTCCACTCATCCTGCCAAGCAAGTGTGCAATGTCCAATGAGATCATCTACACCTTTTTACAATCCCAAATGCAATGCCGAACGGACTCTAAGGCTGTGAAGCATCCTTGGCATCTAGGATCCACACTAAAGGCCCAAGTGTTAACCTAGATTCCACCATGTGGGAAGTGCCAAAAAAACATCAAAATATGTTTGTCATCTTCTTAGGAATGAAATAGAAAGAGAACCACAAGGAACAGGCAGAAGATGGGCTAGATAAATATTCCGAGGCTCTACACGCTTGTACCTCTCATAGAATTTATGGCAAACCAAGCAAATGTAAGCTGCAGCCACCATTGACAATATGCCGTATGATAAGAGCTATAAGGAATTCTCCTGAATGATTGGAATTGGGATTATGGTTCTTGTTAACCCAAGGAAATTGGACACCTAGGACTCGGTGAGAAAAGAGGAGGTAACGCGGATTGTCCACAACCTACTGCAATGAATAAGAGATTACATGCTTTGGGTTGATCATAGTAAAAAAGGGAGAAGCAATGCTCGACAAACCATACACTCTGCTGCTGAAATGCCCATTCCAAGTTAAAATGGCGACTATCTCTTTTTAATAGCCCCATTCATTACGGTTTGCACACTCTAATCATTTTTTGTATTTTACTTGCCAAATCTTTGGATGGTTCTTGATTTAAGTGCATAAGACTAGGGTATATCCAGTCTTACAAATTGAAATCTTTTTGACAAATAAAGGGATGAAACAAGAGATTAGAGAGAGAAACAGAATAGAAATAGATCTTTTAGCGTCTAGTGATGACCAAAATGGCCTATTGGAGCAGTATTACAACTGCATGTATTCGCACTACGCGGTGTGTGCGGTGTAAGGGCATGCTCAAAAGTGGAAGTGCACAATGGGGTGTGTGGTGTGTGTGCCTGTCCCAAAAAGTGTCAAAGGTTCCTCTGTTGTATCTATGGCTAGACCACAAGATGTTGCTGCTGATGGAGCTGGTCTCAATCCCAAACACCTGGATAATGTAAGAACCAAGTTGTGACAAATGGTGCTGTTTGTGTAGGGGGTCCGCAAGACTCTTGACACCCTCTAGTACATGATGGTGTCTTTCTCTGACCTGCTTTACGGCCAAACAAAAAAAGAGAGCATGCTCCTCAGTTTCCATCATTCCAAGAGGACTTTCAAGGGATCTACATCGAAGACCTTCTCCAAGGACGAGCAATATGAAATGTCATTTTTGTGGGAAACCAGGCCACTTTGAGAAGGATTGTTACAAAAAGAAAAGACTTTCTGCAAATCTTATCGAAGATCATGGAGTTGAAGAAGAAACAGATGCTACTTAGGCCACGAATGTGGCCAACTTTGTTGAGCATGATTGGGCCTGTTAGGCTAAGGACGCATCCCTCTTCATGATGCCATCCCCTATGCTGTAAACCAATAGACGAAATTTGGAGTGAGGTCATGTTAGGTCTGGTGAGCCTAAATGAGTCTACTGCCAATGTAACTAGAATGAGTTCCAGGTCGGGGCTTGTATGTTGTCACTGAGTGTGGACAAATCTTGAAGCTTCCCATGGACTACTTCTAGGGTTGAGGTCATCAGTTTGAGGGGGGTATGTTGGGAAAATTGATGTATTTGGGTTGGAGTGTCTTGAGTCTAGAGGCTAGGAGTCGTATGAATAAACATGCGCATGTGTTTGTGGTGTGATTGGAGTTGGTTACCACATAAGTAGGTTGAGGGAATCAAGGACGTTGATTGAGAAGAAGTCGGATCTAGATTCTCTGTTATGATATCACATGTGATGTCATTACTTTGTAACCTTTGCCTACATAAAGGCTCTCCCTCTCTCGAATAAAGTGTGTAGTGATTTTGTGTGTCGATATGTTCTCTCTATCTCTCATGGCGCTCCCTTTCGACACCCCATAGCCTTCAAGTCACTGGTCTTGGATTAAGGCGATGATCTTACTTTCATATGCAGATGATGTAGTACTCATGTTCTATACTCTAGAGGATGCCTAGAGGCTTATGCAAGTTTTGGATAAGTCTTGTCAACAGAGTGGGTTGAAGGTGAACTTAGCTAAGACAAAAATAATGCTTGTTAAAACTCAAAAGAAGAGGGCTTCTACACTATCAATCACCCACAAAGAGCAAGATATTGAAGTAGTAGAATCATTTAAATATTTGGGGATTGATGTACCTTCCAATCATTGGCAAAAATGCTATGAAAGGAGAATTGCAGCAGGGTGGACAAAACACTATGCTTTTGAGATTAGATGCAGGCAGGCTGATATCATGTGATGGCATTTGAGAACACTTCTTTTTGACGCATGGGTGATACGATTGTTCGTTATATGCAGAGGTAGGGGGGCAGCAGTATATGAAAATCAATTTGGAACGATGTTGGAAAGTTTTAGATAACCTTCATGGCGCGACAAATGAGAGTAAATACTATCACACCATACTCCATTCCCTTGTTGGAAACTGGCCATAGGACGATTGACATAAATACACTAATGAGTTCTATCAATACATTATAAAGATCAAATGAAGGTGCAACATGACCAGTTGCCACGGCTTGCATGGGACATGG
The DNA here is from genome assembly GCF_047967505.1 of Dipteris shenzhenensis. Classification (NCBI taxonomy): domain Eukaryota; kingdom Viridiplantae; phylum Streptophyta; class Polypodiopsida; order Gleicheniales; family Dipteridaceae; genus Dipteris; species Dipteris shenzhenensis. The sequence continues at coordinate 10,566,698 of NC_141626.1, forward strand.
GCTCTAAAACCTTAGAAAACTCATAAGAGAAAACTTCTAGCATCTATATGGGTTTTGAACACTAGCGCTTGATTCTAGAGATGGGGCATAGAAGAGTTGTTGGATCGCCTTTGAGAGAAGATGGAACTGGTGGTTCTTGAACCACATCTCATTGGTCAGCTACGCCTTAGCTAGGAGACAGGTCATAGCAAAACATGATACTAGTATTATCGTGAGCACTCAACACTCATTTCTAGGATGTGTACCAAAAGTGGCCACCTGCTGCATTTACAGACACCTATCTCTTAGAGTATGAGGAGTAGCATCTCGCTTCGATATGTGACGGAGAAATCGCTAGATGGGGAAATCAACCATAGAGTGCTCATTTATTTCCGTTTAATGCGATATGAGTAAAGTAGGCTTCCTCATAAGAATAACCTTGTCGTCACTTGATCTTCTTCTCTTCTTCCAAAAGAGACCCAATTATGTCAACCAATTTAGGTGTAAGGAGATTCGTCAAAGTTGTGACAATATTTCCATAGTCCTCTTGTGGTAGACATTTCAATAGAACTGCTATGCAAACATCCTCATCCATGTCTACTTTAACTCCTACAAATTGGGTAGTTAAACTCTTCATTCGATTAAGGTGGGCTGGAAGTGGATCCCCCCTTTTTTAAATTAAGCTCAAAGAATTGCATAAGAGACTAATCTTCAAACTTTTTGCCTGAGTGCCAAAGAGCTTCTCTAATTCTTCCCATGCTGCAAAAGATGTGTCCTTTCCATCAATGTGATGGATGAAGTCATCGCTTAACCCTAAAGCAATAATGGCAAGAGTTCTCTCATCCTTAGCAATCCATATGGCTTCAAAATCCCTCGTTGAAGGCTTCTTCTCTTTCCCATTTGCAATACTCCAAAGTCCCTTCTTCATAAGGATGAATTTGACTTATGTTTGCCACGTATGGAATGCATTTCCATCGGACTTATCTACTTTAATTGAAGTGCCCATGGTAGGATTATAGGAAGGTCTAATCGTTGAGAGTGCTTCTCAAGGCAGTGTCTAATCCTTTACAAGAAAACTTGCAGCCATCTTGCAATACTACTCAAATGATTTGTTGAAGAAGCCACCTCACTATCACACTATTAAAAGACAGCCTTGTGATGAACTCACAAAGATTCCACGAGTTGAAAGAGAGACCTCATGAGGTGATTCCAAGAGTTCCTCACGAGCTGATTCCAATAACTAACCTAAAATCTGCATGAGCTACTGAAAATGCTCGTGGATAGCACAGTTGCACCTAGACAATCAATTACAGTTTACCGCTCAAATCAACCTTGAAAAGATTTCAGCCTGATATCAAGTCACATTCCAGCCATGAATATCCGGACAGAGACATATGAATTCCGCCATGAACACAAGTGAAGTGTGTTGCAAAACTATGCATGACATAGAGAGCAGACTGGAGAACTGATTGAGATGGAAATTGATTGCTAAGAGTATATATCTGGCAGAGAATTCCTGCAATAGCAAGAAATAATACTAGAAAGAGAGCCGACACTCTTGAACGCTGATACGCTAGTACTTCTCAGGAGTTCCGTGTTGTAGAGCAGCGTCAGATGTTATTGTAGAGAAGCTAAGAGTGGTTACCAACAGTGTTTGTTGCAATCAAGATTGCTGTCAAATACTCCTGTTGCAAACAAATCGACAGGCTGCTTATCTTTGAGACATCTCTAAGTCTGGCGATGACACTGTATCCAACACAAGAGTTATTTGAAGATATAGCTCAGTGGAAGAGAAACAAAGGTAGATTGAGCTTTCTAGAACAAAATACTACAACAAAGGCTCCAAAGGAATGGCAGCAACGTTCTACAGCAAAGGTCTTCGTACTAAGTTTTTCTCGGCACTCCAGAGGTGAAGGGCAAACTTAGCCGTGACAAAGGCTATGGCACCAGACAGCTTTGGTTGATGAGCCTCAACATGATGATTTTGATGCCTTTTTGATATAGCTCCACTTGTTATTTCTGCCCCTAGATATTCTGTCAAGGTTCTCTGTGTGGACAGTCGTCCAAAATGAATGGAATAAAAGTTGTGTGTGTTTTTCTTTGTACATCACCTCTGGTGACCATATGATGTAGGCCATGTGGTATGTTTTTGCCCCCATGGTACCTCTTGCAGACATGAGAAACTAGATCCAGAAAAAGGCCTAAGATTTATCCTTGTACATGCAAGGTAGATAACCATTGGGGGGGTTTTGTATACCCATTTTGTGTACCTTACAGCCTAGGCAACCCTTGCTAGCATGTGATCCTAGCCATTTATCCTTGACCACCATGAGATGGCATGAGAAACTATGTGACTAGATGTATCCATGACATAGCCTGTGGCACTCCCTTGAGGGAGGGTTTGTTGGGATGTGTCAAGGTATTGCCCTCCAGGCACAACTATGGTCATGTGTGGGTGTGCTAGATTCACACATAGGTGATGGTAGATGGCCACCTAGATGATTGTAGATTCTAGGGGCTGATTGGGTAGACTGTGGAGCTTGGTGGCCTTCATCTGAGGTCAGATGTGATGTCATTGTGGATGTAGAGGTCGCCTACACATGGCCCTCATTTCATTTGATCTACGAGATAGTTGTGCCTTTGTTTCCATGTTTTGAGTCTCCATCATGCTTCCATTTCTCTTCTCTAACAACTTGGAGCATCCATTTATACGAAGGTCTTCATATTGAGTTTCTGTTGGCACTCTAGAGGTGAAGGGCAGACTCAACCATGAGCACTAAAGGAGAAGGCTAATCAAAAAGTAGTCCACATTCTCTTCATTCAAGTACAATTGCTTGTGAAGACAATATGATTTCATTTTAGTCTCTCCCAAGCAAGCATCCAAGTAAAAAAGGGCTTAGACCATCTAGCTGATAGGGCAATGCACCAATTAAGATAGAATTTATCGCACTATCAGCAGGCTGCAACATGGACGAAAACTTCAACAGGTGAAATTTGCCTCTTAATGTGATCAAATGGTCCACTGTATTGTGTTCAGGTCTAGAACCTGCATACCCAAATCTATTTTCCATTCATCTCCGTCCACACCTGATTTTCTGCTCCACAATGGTGCTGAGTAGTTTGGTTATTGCAAAGCCCACTCCAGGTGAGCTGGTTTTTGGCTTCACCCTTGAAAATCAGCTTCACTCAATTTTCTTGCCAAAGTGCAGGGAGGCCCTGTTGCATCAGTAAATTCAGAATCCATTCCATAGCTCTAGGCCCAGTCCTTTTCAGCATCTCTGAACATAACTGTTCAGTGTCTGCTGCCTTCCCATTGGCTAATTTCTTAAGTCCCTTACTGACATGCTCTATGGAGAAATGTGAGGTATTGATACAAGTGTCCCTATGGTGACCAGAGACATTTGTTCAGCTCCTACATCCTGGTAGAAGGTTTTGGCATACTCAAACATCTGCTGTGGAGTAAAGTTGGTGGAATCGAGCAGGCCTGAAATTAGATATGCAAACCAGGGTGTGACACTGCTCATGCCCAATATTGGGCAGTGGCCATGGATCCAGATTCCTTTGAGTCTTGAGAAGGTAGAGGAAGTCTTGAGAAGGTAGAGGACAGCACAGGTTGCTTAGACAATGAGGCTGAGGACAAGGCCATCAACACCAGGCATGATGATGATGTCATTGGCAACTCAAAAGCAGAGTGTGAGGTGGTTGGCATTGTCAATTGGACCATCAAGCAAAGGTAGACATGGATGCTGATCTATTGGTTACTTCAAGGAATATGACAAGAAATGGGAAGCTATACCTTGATATGTATTCTCTCTGTGCAATATTGAATTTTTCCATTGCATGCATTTGGCATTCAAGAGGGTGAAGACCTTCCAGACAGACAAAGGGGAAGTTCTCATACCAAAGGCTCCCAGCCCTTGCTATATGTTGGCTGTGGTCACAGACACCAAGGAGAATGTGGTCCTAAAAGAGACAGCTGACCATCCCATGGTGGTCCAATTGTACGATGCTAGGCAGGCAAGTGGTAGACTCACTTAAGGACTTTGTGTCAGAGACTACGGAGCTACTAAAACAGGAGAGTTTGCAGGTTACTTTCGTGGAGTTGGGATTCAGACCTGAGTGGAACTTTGCATGAGATTCGTCAAGAGACCGATCATAGCAGGCCTAGAGTTTCTAGAAGGGGTATCTATATGGAGCAGCCACAGCCAAAGTGAGTTCACTGAAGGGAGTTCAGGCCTGAAATTAGATATGCAAACCAGGGTGTGACACTGCTCATGCCCAATATTGGGCAGTGGCCATGGATACAGATTCCTTTGAGTCTTGAGAAGGTAGAGGAAGTCTTGAGAAGGTAGAGGACAGCACAGGTTGCTTAGACAATGAGGCTGAGGACAAGGCCATCAACACCAGGCATGATGATGATGTCATTGGCAACTCAAAAGCAAAGTGTAAGGTGGTTGGCATTGTCGATTGGACCATCAATCAAAGGTAGACATGGATGCTGATCTATTGGTTACTTCAAGGAATATGGCAAGAAATGGGAAGCTATACCTCGATATGTATTCTCTCTGTGCAATATTGAATTTTTTCATTGCATGCATTCGGCATTCAAGAGGGTGAAGACCTTCCAGACAGACAAAGGGGAAGTTCTCATACCAAAGGCTCCCAGCCCTTGCTATATGTTGGCTGTGGTCACGGACACCAAGGAGATTGTGGTCCTAAAAGAGACAGCTGACCATCCCATGGTGGCCCAATTGTACGATGCTAGGCAGGCAAGTGGTAGACTCACTTAAGAACTTTGTGTCAGAGACTAGGAAGCTACTAAAACAGGAGAGTTTGCAGGTTACTTTCATGGAGTTGGGATTCAGACATGAGTGGAACTTTGCATGAGATTCGTCGAGAGACAGATCATAGCAGGCCTAGAGTTTCTAGAAGGGGTATCTATATGGAGCAGCCACAGCCAAAGTGAGTTCACTGAAGGGAGTTTAGGAATCAGACCTGGGTGAGCTTTGCAAGAGACAGCTCATAGCAGACCTAAGTGTCTAGAAGGGGTCTATATGGAGCAGCCACAGCCACAGCAATTTCAGACCCTTTCAATGAGTGGAAAAATCTTTCAGAATATATAATGTTTATATATTTATATATTTATGGAGCATTTCTAGGCGGTCAGGGGCGGTTTTGAAAGACTCATTTCAACAAATTTTAAAATTAAGACATTGGACTCAATTCTACCAAAAAACTCTGGACAGTCACGTTGTGTGATTCACTTGAATTGGCTAAGAGGCAAATTTGGTAGTCTCTCACAATGTGATGGTCAAATTTTGCACACAATTTAATTGAACTTATACTTTTCTATGAAAATTTAACCAAAATTGTGAGGTGCGGTATTTACAAGCTATGTCCAAATGATAATCTAGCAGTTGCTTTGACGAGGTGGCAGTTTCCATTTCTTTTTTAAAAGAACGCTAAACAATATATAAATGACAAACTTGCACTTCCTATCGCGTAAAAGGTGAAATCTCAAAGAAAGAGTACTGATTCAGACAAGAGAAACGGTTGAGATGACTACTTATCCATTGGAAATCTATGCCCAGCAGGCAGAGGCACTTCATGGTGATCTGAGTAAAAAGCCACCAGGCCGGCTCCTCTACCGACCTCCATTGCTGCCTCCTTGCTATCGAAGGATCGGGATTCTTTCCCTGACGATGCACCTGAGTTTGCAATCCCAACATCTGTGCACGTCTTATTAGCCAATAGGCACCTGGCAGAGACGTTCCAATCTGGACTTAAGATAATGGGTTGTAAACAGAGCAACGAAGAAGCATATGTATCTGTACAGAATGCTGAAAATGAAAACGTAGCCTCTATTGGAAAATTTACTCTGATGCAAGCACATCCCCACTTTTAAACGAGCAAAGGCGATGAAGGTTGGCAGGATGGCGCCGTCCGAGTCTGCGGCAAGGGAGACGACGTAATGGGTGAGTCAGGGGAACCATGAGGAGGGGCTGAGAGAGGCCAAAAACAGCCATGGATGCCGGGGAGCTACTGCATTGGCAGTTGTGCAGGAAGTTGCCCAGGAGAAAAGACAGAGCTCTAAGGGGAAAGGATCTCATGTTGTGGAATCATAGGTGCAAGATTCAAAAGCGAGCTGATTGGTTACATAGACAAGAATCATTAGATTCAAAACTTAGGTCCGTTTCACACCTGTCCTCCCACAAAATGGCGGACAGTGTGGCGCCCAATTCAAGCTTGTCGGCCCGACTACGGCAAAAAAATGATATGGTGTCCAAGTCACGCCTGGGCGGAAATACATTTTCAGGCGGCATCTTCAGGTCTTGCACTGGGATTGGAGCCTGGGACCTACTACTCTCAAACTGACAACTTTAACAACAAGCCATGCCTTTTTTGATGCATTCCTATTGTAGCATTAACTACTTGAAGAGAACAAGTCCGCCCTCTTGTGAAAAGGGGCACGGACGGACGGAGGTGGCATTCTGCTTGAATTGGAGGCGGACAAGCATATTCGAGGTTTCACCTGTCCGCGGACGGGTGTGAAACCCCCTTAGGCCGACTAGAAAGTGCCTAGAATCCGACGAGCAGTCAGCGGTAGCTGCAAGCCAGATGCCCGATCGCTTCCAGCCCAAAATCCCGATTCCAAATTTTTTCCCTACATGGATAGCTAGAGTGAGGGACTCCAAGCACGATACAAAGCAAAGAGTTCATTAATTGTGTGATGCATGGTAGAGGGTTATTATGTCCTAGGGCAAGTCATAAGATTGCCATATTATATGCATCTTGTCGGATCAGAAGGCAGAGGTTTAATCTCAACCAACCCCGGACCTTTACATATAGGGGAAAGGGCCGAGAGGATTTTCCCAGGTCAAAAGTGCAACCACGGCCCATTAAAGGGCCGAAATGCTACTCGACCACATCCTCTCAAAGGACGTGATCACCATCGATTCCAAAAAGGTGGAGCACATCCACAATATCACGTAGCCAAGGCAAGCGGTAGAAAGTGATTAGTTCAATACGATTAGTCCCCATAAATGGAAGGCTCAACACAATTTGATGAGCATGTTGTCCATGCACCCTTACATCTTCGAAGTCCGCATTGTGTTGTGCCTATTGCCCCGCAGAGCACAGTTTGCTCGTCCCGCAGCCCATTGTTGTTCGCGCTTGGTACCACGTCACTATTGTCAACTCGCTGCTGCTTGTGATCTAATCTGTTCATCGAGCAACACACGCAACACCTTTTTTCAAGCGTTGGATTGGGATGCTTGTGGTGCATCGAAAATTGGGAGGCCCAATTTTGGTTATAAAAGTGTTCGGATCGAACGGCTCAGATTGGATCTGTGCCGACCCCGGACCTTTACTAGCTATTGAGAAACCATCTCAACATCATGTGTTCAGTAATGTGCATAGCACTAACCCAATAGAGTGCTTTGAAGGAAAGGGTTTGTATATATTCTATATTTTCAACTAAATCTAGTGTACTATTAGTCATTTGTGGTGTGCTCCCTAGCTATGCCCTCTCTCCTCATCTCCACTCTCCTCCTCTCCCCTCGTCATATTTCGTCATGGTATCAGAGCACGGTTTTGCCTTCCACTAAGGCGCCATCCATGAGTGAAAGAGTGATACAGAGTTCTCGAGTGATTGTGAGTGCATTTCATTCTCTTCCATTGAGAGAAAATTTTCATCATTCTTTGAGAGAATTCCATTCATTGAAAGAATATTTTCATTCAAACTTCGATTCATTGTTCCTTGAGAGATTCCTTGTAAAGAATTTATGTTCAACACTTATTTCATTAATTTTGGACTTGTCAATGTACAAATTCATTTTTACATATACTTTTGGACTAGTTTTCAGATAAAATTTAAGAAAAACCCAATCTTCAAAGCACATATAAAAACATAAAAACAAGCATTTTTTTATATATTTTTTAAGGACATGAAACTAAAATTATAAAATTTAACGCAGCCTAGATAAGTTACATGAAAAAATAAAATTCGGTTGTTGTAAACTCTCTTAATATTTAATGGTGTTAATAAACACCTTCAAAAGTTAAGCCTGAGATAAGTTACACAAAAAAGAGTGGTTTACAAAAAAAAGAGTGGTTCAATAATTGTAAACTCTCTTCATATTTATAATAGTGTTTAGGAAACACTTTCAAAAGTTACAAGTGGAAGTAGCAAACTCTCACAATATTTATAATTTAGGTGTTGAAAAACACCAAAAGTTACAATAAGACTCTCATTGGAAGGCAAATTACACCAAAAGTTACAATAAGACTCTCATTGGAAGGCAAATTTATTTTCAAGACTACAGCCATTCAATTTGATGAATTTTCTATTTTCAAGTCTTTAGCCTAAATTCAACCCATTCAAGAGCAGTAGTTAAAATTCAGCTCATCCTCATCGATGTAGTTAAAATTATAGAAGAGAAGTAAGGATTGATGAATTTTCTCCTGCATAACACTTTGTTTATTCCGAATGGCTTGCGCTTCCTGGGGGGGAAATCTTCCATAACGAGCCACACGCGAGGATATCTCACTTTGAAAGTCTATCAGCTCTCTCCTATATGACTGCAATTTATCTATTTCAGTAGTAGCCATACTTATTTTTCTTTTCTCTTCCTTCTCTAAGCCCTTCTGACAAGCAAAGTCATCCTTCTCGTACTGGGTTAATGGAGCTGGATTTTGCTTTCTCTCCTCTCTCTTTCCTTGGTTCTCGGCAATCCATACTTTGATGCTGCTAATGGCTTGCTCGATAGAATCGATTACCTTAAAAAGATCCCATAAAAACGAGAGGAGGAAGGTAACGAGAGTGACGAAGGTAACTAGAGGAGGTAAGGCAAGATGAAAGGAGTATGCTTGAGAAGAGGAGGTAAGGCTACGGGCAAGATGGAAGGAGCAAGCTTGAGGAGAGGAGTAAGGTAAGAAGAGTAAAGTGGAAGAAGTGTTTGCTGCGGGTGAGATATAGAAGACGAACGAGGTGAGGAAGGTAACGAGAGTAAGGAAGGTAATTAAAGGAGGTAAGGCAAGATGAAAGGAGTATGCTTGAGAAGAGGAGGTAAGGCTGCGGGCAAGATGGAAGGAGCAAGCTTGAGGAGAGGAGTAAGGTAAGAAGAGCAAAGTGGAAGAAGTGTTAGCTGCGGGTGAGATATAGAAGGTGAACGACTACTAGGGGATTTATAGAACTATAGACTCATAATGTGGGATGAAAGATTTAGAATAAAGAATTGGTAGAGGCTGAGATGACTAGATGCAAGACCGTAATGCGAGACATGTGAGACATGTAAGATAGTGAGTACATTGAAATCTATAAAATAAAATGATGGGATGCAAGACCGTAATGGGAGACATTTGAGACATGTAAGACAGTGATAGTACATTGAAATCTATAAAATAAAATGATGGAACACAAGAATGATATAATTATTAGAATCTCATCATGAGATATTCTTTTAATATAATATAAGTTAGTAATTATTAGAATCTCATCATGAGATATTCTTTTAATATAATATAAGTTAGACTTGCTGATGCAAGACCGTAATGCGAGACATGTGAGATGATAGATTTTGAGTACATTGAAATCTATAAAATAAAGTGATGGAACATAAGAATGATATAATTATTAGATTCTCATCATAAGATATTTATTGTACATAATAAATTAGACTTTCAAAAAAGTAAAACCAAATGTATTGTAATGAATAAATATCATAAAATATCCTAATGTATTGTAACATGTGACATAAGTTTAAAAAACACTATCATTAATCAATACAAACAAGATAAAAATCTTCAAGGACTCATGTTTCTTTCTACATGTTTTACAACTGAATAGAGTCTGATGAGTCCTCTTGAGGCTGTGATTCTCTAAGAGTACATTGAGTCTCTACTTCTTGTGTGGATGGTGTACATTGAGATTCTACTTCTGGTGCAATCGGGATAGACTTAATCTCTTCCTCCTTTGCAAGATGTGATGTTGTAGATGCACATTGAGTCTCTACTTCTTGTGTAGGAAGAATGCATTGAGTCTCTAATTCAAGTGGAGACTGTAATGCTTCTACTTGAGGCTGTGATACAGAAGGAGACTGAATTGTCTCTTGTTTTTCTTTGGCTCCCTCAGGTTCTTCATTGAGTCCATCATGTTGTTTCCCAATGGTAGCAGTTAGGTAGTGAACAGTCTTAGCCATAAAATCTTGTAGCTCGAGCTTTGTATATGCTTCTATTGAGACATGTTCAAAAATTTCATTGAGGAACAACATGAAGTTGTAGGCAATTCTCCACCCACTACTAAACATGTCTTTCTGCTCCACTGCGAGGCGTGTCTGGAAATTTGGTTGGTCTTGATGCTCCCTGATTTTCATAATCGCAGAAACTAACTTGTTTGCAGACTTGTCCATCATGACATATGACAAAGTGAATTTGTGTAGTAAATAGTAAGATGCATGTTCATAATGATATGAAAAAAGAACACTTACCTGAACACCCCGTGAAAGCCTGTAAATGAGTTGACAAACCAACAATGGTTGTCATCAAGATCCCATACTATCAGGCTCCAATGTGAACTACATCACCAATAAAGAGCGATAAGATTTATCACAATATTAAGTATTAATTGACACAATATTACAAATAAGAGAGTAAAAGAAAGATTGAGATGATACTTACTTCTCATAATATGGCATAAAGACAACTAGCATGCCATCCAAGTCTAAAGGTTGTAGCATTGAACAAACATCATCTACTGTCTTCTTGGTATCACTAAGTACAACTGAAAGAAGAGAATCGAGCATACAGACGCGATTCTGTACTGATCTAGGAAAGTGAGATATAACCGTACTGCAGCAATAAATAAACAAATGTTAGAAGCAGATTGAATCAAATGATTGAAGCATCAAGCCAAGAGATGTTCATATCAAACCTGAGGATGGCCATCATGACTTTGTCATTAGCCTCTTTCAAAGGGTCGGAGAGGATTGTAACTTCCTCGCTACCAAAAGTCAAAACACGAGGTTGCTTGCTAATGATAACCCTAACCTCAAAAGAGCTCCCCATTTCGTCCAATACAACGGTTACATTAGGACAACTTATGGGCGTAGCAACCAATGTTTCCTCTGGATGCTCCACCACGTTATCAATAAATGCCTTAATGATAGATGACATAAATGCATATAGATGCAAGTCTGTATATGTCGACAATGAGGTTTCACCGCCGCTCAAATTAAAAATTTGAGCAAGGAGCAAAAAGCAGTTATATCCGACTCTCCACCCACAACTGTGGTCATCATTCTGCTTCGCTGCAGGGCATGTTACATACTCTATTTGATCTTCTAAGTCACCTTCCATTTGCATAAGTGCATCTATAGCACCTACCAACTTTCGAGCCGATCTACACATCAAAATAGAAAACATAAATGAATGTGCGCATTGCATAGGATGCATCTCATTGACATAATTATGACACAAGTAGGTTATACTTACTCTGACACACTGCCATGGATAGATGCTATTGAATTGACAAAGAAACATTGCTTGGCTAAGATGTCCACAATTACCAAGCTCCAATGCAAGCTGCATTATCAATTAAGAATAATTATTATTTGATATAATCCTCCACAATGTAAGAGATAAGCTAGGTAGGGATTGATACTCACTCCTCGTGATATGCAGTAAAGATAACTCGCGCCGCAGTCAAATCAATAGGTTGCAACCACTTGAAAACATCATCTATGGTCTTCTGCTTATTGCTAAGTACACTAGAAACAAGAGGATCGACCATATATGCACATCTCTGTATATATAGGGGAAGCTGTTGTAAAACCATACTGCAATAAAAAGAAAAGAAAATTAGTTCATTTGATCCAATGGAATTACAAAAGCATAAAGTCAATAAAAAGTTTGTGTCAAACCTGAGGATGGCTATTATGACCTTGTCATTAACCTCTTTCTTGAAGTTTATAAGGATTGAAATGTCCTCTTCATCGAATAGAAAAGTAAGAGGTTGTTCTCGAACTTGAAACCTAACTTGAAATGACTTCTCCATTTGCTGCAAGGTATGATTATTTTTGCTTTCTTGAGATGAGCTTTCTATATTCTCTACTCCAGCTATGTCCTCCTCATCCTCCTCCTTTCCCTTCTCCTATAAAAGGATAAAATAATTATGAGATTCAAAATTTTAAATTAATTATAAATTTAAAAAGACCTTTAAATGAATAAAGAAAATTAAACATAAGTTTTCATACCTCTACATATCTTCGTGGTCTTTTTATGTAACCTTCAGAGGCAAGGTCAGTGTCATATCCATCTTTTTCTGCTTCCTTACTATCGCTGGTGTCCTCACTATCATATCCAGAGCTTTCATCATTTTCATCATCTTTCTTGCTCTCATCATACATGACCATCTCTATGTCAACATCCTCTCATGTGAGATCGGACCTTTCTTATCAAACTTTATTGTGAGAGAAGCCACGGTATCAAGGTATTCCAAGCAAACAGGGCTCTAAAAAATATTTACATTGTGTCCTTTTCTAATAAGAGCTTCAAACAAATGTCCCATTCGACACAATGTGACTTCCCATCCGGACAGTAGCAAAAATTCCATCATACTAATTAAAAGATCAGCACTTTTTGCTGGCCTTTCATAGTGATTTCCGTTGCGATGGAGGGGACTTGGAGCTTCATGCTCTTCCAGCAGTAGTTGCAATCTCTTTGCATTCCCTCTTATATTGTTTTGTAAGGAGTGATCATTGTAAGGGCTCTTCATGCACAAGAAAAAGGTTTCAAGACTCTGTATCTTGAGACCGCATTCTCTCTTGTCCCTTTTTCTTGAGTATATACCATTGTAAATCTTAAGCTCATTGCCATATAGTTTTTCTAGGGTAGCAGACATTTGTTCCTTGTCATCTTTATCAGCAAATATGACTATGTTACATTGTCCCACTCTACCAATGGTGGTATGTAATATTCTGTCAAGGAGTTGACGAATGTCATCCGGTGATATTTCATAGACAAAGAAAAGCTAAGGTCTCTCCCAAGCAGTGTCGTCGGACAAAAAATCATTCAATGAAACTCCCTTGCACTCAACACTCTTTCCAGACTCTGAAATGATTTCATGTATGAAAAAAAAGCCCTTGTTCAAAGTTTTTTCTTTTGTGAGAGTGTGCTTATTGATGACTTTTTGTGCATATGCATACACATTTTTCGGAATGTCACTTGTCATAGAAGGAGTAATTTCAGATCCATCATCTTCTACCTTCACCCATTTATGTGCCCAAGCCTTCTGTTTAGCTGACGGTAAAGCTGATGCCATCTGCCTCACAATGTTATGATCAATTTTACATTGGCTAATTGGAATATTTTTTTCTGCCAATAAATATTCAATTGCACTCTTTACTGCATCACACTTGACCTGTTGGATGATGCAATCTTCCATGCAATGATCTTTATCCTTTTTGCCAAAAAACCATTCTTTGGACATTAATTTCTCTGCAGCAAGACTTGCGTATTTGTTTGGTAAGTTTCTTAAAGGCCTCCACATCCGAGCTGTCATCTCTTTTTTCTCAATCTTCTTTGCCTTCTCTTTAATCAATGATGGAGCCTCATATGTGACATCTCCTTTCTCACATGCAAGACACACGTCTTTGATCTAATGAAAAACTTCATCACTACGGAAAAGTATGCTTGTGTAGTCTTGATACCTATCCCTTACTATCTTAAAGCTTGTAATCACCTCTGCTCTTTCCTGCTTTCCCCTTGGTACAATGGCACTCAAGCATGTGTAGAAGTCAACAAGATTATCCGCTTCCACTTTAGTTGCAGTTCTTTTGAGAGTGGTCAAAGGAGAATTAAAAGTTTTCCATATGGTCCTAGCTTTGAGCAACATCTCTGAAGTGAAGGTGATTTTTCATAGTGCATAAATGTCATGATTAAATCTTTTCGACTCAATCAAATATTTTTTCTCATTCTTGAAGATACAAATGCATGCAAAATAGTAGTGAAATTGAAGCACACTCGCGAAGGTTTGATAAGTAATTTCTCCTTTCTTGTATGCATCTCTAGAGCGCTCATTACAAGCATAGGCATAGTGCTAACCATCTATTGCCTCAAATGTACAATGAGCTAAGAAATTTCTCTTGGCATCCCTTATATGTCGTTCTGGATCATTCACTGAACTCTGTTCTTCTTGAAGTGAGGGAACTTGTTTTCCGAGGAACTTAGTGAATTGCATCTCAAAATCTATAGGCTGAGAGAAATTGACAATATGTTCTTGGACAGAGTACCAAATTAGAAACAACTGGTTTTTTTCATTAATCAAAGCCTGAAAAATCTTTTCAGCATAGACTGTATCTAAGGTCCTGCTGTTGGTGAAGACACTTGCTTTGACCACTGTTGAAGCATGTATAACTTGAGTCTTCTGGCCCCATATATATCCTGGATCCTCATCTGTCATAGCCTCATTCAAGCGAAGATTTAGGTTCTTCATTGATAACATTTCTGCTTCTAGATCTGACTCCATTTCAAGACCCTCCGCATCCTCTTCATGTTCTTCCTCTTCTCTTCTTTGCCCTTTCTTTGTATATGAATGACCTCTTTTTCCAGTTATAGGACTTGGAACTGTAGCTCGTGAAGTACTTGCCTTTTGCATTTGACGTCGAGGTTTATTTTTTAGGGGCTCTATGTGAACCGCTTTAGATCACCCTACTTCTTCTTCTATTGCCTCAACTTCAGGTATACTTAAGGGCTTCACTTGTTCTGTTATTCCATCAACTTCATGAGTTACACCATCTAAGTGAGTAATACCATGAACAAGAGATGTGTGTGCATGTCCTGTCTTATCTGATGCATGTCGTGTCTCACTCAATTCAATTTCTGTCTGAGATGCATGTGCATGTCCTGTCTCCACCAATTCAATTCCTATCTCAGATGTAGATTCCTTGTAAGCATCCACGTGTACAAGACCCTCATCCATTGCTACAATGTGTTCTGTCTCATCCACTCCAGTTCCTCTCTCATTTGTATTACCATGAACCAGGTCTACATGGCGTGTCTCATCACTTCCTTTCTCATGTGTGGATTCTTGCACCTTAGGTTCCTCCAATGAAGTTGAACCTTGTTCGATGACACCCTGAAAGTATTCAAGGATAATCTTTGACTGCATTTTTCTTGCTTCCTCAATGGGAAATTCCTCCCACACATGTTGAAGGATCTCCAATGCAGGAACCAATTCAGGAAATCTAGGTGCTTTTGGCGGCGGCATCACAAAGTGCATTGCATCTTTCTTAGAAAGAAGAAACGATCTGTTGCTCATTCTTGACTTTGTGTAAATCATCATTGTACTGCTATCTTTTTCAATTTTTATTCCTACTAAGGTGCCCCCTTGAATCAAATTGCTCTTTGAGAAAGATACATTTGATGCCCACT
The DNA here is from genome assembly GCF_047967505.1 of Dipteris shenzhenensis. Taxonomy (NCBI): domain Eukaryota; kingdom Viridiplantae; phylum Streptophyta; class Polypodiopsida; order Gleicheniales; family Dipteridaceae; genus Dipteris; species Dipteris shenzhenensis. The sequence goes on from NC_141626.1 coordinate 10,582,106, forward strand.
CATCTTTCTCCAACTCTCTCTTTGTCATCACTAGAATGAGATTTCCTTTACTTAAGACCAAGAACCATGCTTTCTTTGTTGTGTCAACAACGGTCTAGTTTGTGAAGTCCTTTGGGGCATAAATTCTTCCATTGTATTTCAGTGTCATACCATTGAAAAATGCTATAGCCTCAAGATCCATCCTATATTCAAGCACAACACAAATTTTAGGTACTTTGACAAACTACAATTACTTTGAAAAATCAAAAGTACAATGAGTCCCATTAATACACCTCAAGTTTTTATTCTTCCCAATCATATAAGTGTCAATTTCATGCTTTGGGAATAGCCTAAAAGGCTTTACAAGGCTTAGAGCATAAATGTGAAAAAAAATAAGGATTTACAATGATCTCTGAATACAAATTTGAAGTCTGTCAGATATAAGTGCAAAATGCTCTGTCAACTCCCGCAACTGATATAAGTGTAAAATGCTCTGTCAACTCCCACAACTGGTACAAATTTAATCTGCTATGTCTAGTCCCTTAACTGATTCAACTGTAATCTGTCATGTCCACTGATACAACTTTCAATCATCTTGAAAGTTTAAAAACCTTAATCGTTGCTTAAATGGTAGGATTGTTGTGACTGTGAAACCGAATGTGAACGAATGGACTGACTCCGATTAGGAACTAGTCGGGAAATTTTGAGCATGGCTTTGATTGGTTTTTTTGGAGTTCTCTCCTCTAGGGACAAACTAATCTATGCTAATCTAGACTACACCAACCGTCAAAGCGAAGAAAAGCAAGAAATAATTTCTTTTCCATTGTTCTTTTTGATATCCTTAGGTTGCGAATTAAAAGCAAAAAATAATCTATTTTCCATTATTCTTTTTAATACACTAAGGTTGTGAGTTTAAAAAAGATAAAATTTATATTTTTAAAAACTAATTTACTTACAACTCATAAGAATTGAACATTCACATTAATAAGAAGTTAAAATCTTAATAAATTTGAATTTAAATAATAAAAACTATAAATTTAACTTGACTCCAAACCCTAAACCCTAAACCCAAATCCAGAAACCCTAAACCCTAAACTCCCAAACCTTAAACCCTAACTC